>NC_134837.1:267313431-267561274 GCF_004210375.1 Tachypleus tridentatus
ACATTCTTTGCACTACTTAAAATAACTGAAATGGATAGTAGGAAGGATACCATACAAAGTACGAAGGATACCATACAAAGTACAAAGGATACCATACAAAGTACGAAGGATAACATACAAGAAAGCGTACAGTTGCTAAAAAACTGGAAATACTAATCAAATTAGAGCTATAGAAAACCAGATTATGGTTCAGAAACCATTTTGAAAATTGTGTAGACGGTATGTATTATTTAATAGTCTAAAGAACGAACAATACTGTATGAATTATGTCTCTGAAACTGTTCATATTTAAACAAAACAGAGCTGCTGTTAATTGTTTTACAGTCTAAAGAACGAACAATACTGTATGAATTATGTCTCTGAAACTGTTCATATTTAAACAGAACAGAGCTGCTGTTAATTGCAGTCGTAATTTTTCATGAATATCGATGACCCTGAGAGTTCCAGAGCACGTGAGTACCTTAATAAACATTCACTTGGTAACCGTAATAACCAGTCACGAGATAAAGTCAATAATTAAACACGTGATAATCTTGACAGCCAGTCATATAACACCGTTAATAATCAGCCACAGGATAACCTTAATAACAAACACAAGAAGAGTAATTTCTAAAGAAATGGGATGAAACAATAAGAATGTTCCTTTATCAGAGGACCCTAATAGGCTAAATCAAATCTTACTGCTTTGCTTGTGTGAAAATATCTACGATAAACAAAAGTGTATAAAAATCAATAGAAACACATGATAATGTTGTATCTCAGTCTGTGGTTTATGATCTATTGTTATTTTTTTGCAGCTGCGATCCCACCTTTTCAGCTTCCCATTAAATTGATATTTAGGTCTAGACGGCCAAGTGTTCTATAACAACAGAAAATATGTACAGGTTAACAATCAATACCGCAAATAAACGGTTTCTATACTTTATCTATGGGAATAGGACTAAGAAACTACGTACAAGAGGTACCTGAAACCATTTTAAATAATATAGACTACATTAACAAAACTTCGTATGAGACGTACCTGAAACCATTTTAAATTATATAGACTACATTAACAAAACTTCGTATGAGACGTACCTGAAACCATTTTAAATTCTATAGACTACAGTAACAACACTTCATATACTTGTTGATAGATAATTACAATTAATTATCTCAACACTATCGTTAGAAATTAACATCTACAGGTTTAGGTTTTGTTTCTCAAAATCACATTATGAGACCTTTTTTTAAAATATATATGCTTCATATGTTATACTTTTAACAATTCTCTAGCTTCTCTAATGACACATAGATTAAAATGTAAATTTTCATAGATATCGTTTTAGGAAGTTAAAAAGAAACATAGAGTGTGAAGTGCTTTGTACTTATAAATCTAGACTTTGTAAAATTAGAATCCTATACCAGTCAGCATATGTCACGTGTACTTCAAATGCATACTATTAAACAATGGTATTCGACTGTTTAGATGTATGTTTCCTAGTGGAACACACACAAAAACTAATAACATCTTTCTTTTCTAGAGTCTCCTAAATAAATGTGGATAAAAGGAGACACTCTCCTAGGACCAAAACGACTTGTTAGCTATGGTTGGTTCTCAACAACTAATCGTGTATCATCGATAAACCAGTAAAACCAACGGTACTAATTACAAGTTTGAATTATAATAAGTTATCTCTCTATCTCTATCTACTTGTTTATTAACAATCTATCTATTTATCTCTTTATTTCTATTTTTAACTGCCTATCCATATCTCTATGTTACTATAGTTCTATCTCTACCTCTCTTTCTGTCTATCTGCTTATATAAATTCTCTCTTTCTCTCTATCTATGTATAGATATTAGTTTGTCTTACACTATTTCCATCTATCTATCAAACTTTAGTCTATCTTGGTATGTGTATGTCTAATTTTCTGGTTTTTCTTTTTATCCTTTTGTTCAGTTAAATATACCAAGGTTATATTAGTCACGTTAAATCAAATAACTTTGCTTACTTCCATTAAATCAATTTTTACTGTACACTTAAGTTAAATAGATTTTACTGTAGACTTAAGTTAAATACATATTACTGTAGACTTAAGTTAAATACATATTACTGTAGACTTAGTGTTGAGTAGATTTTACTGTAGACTTAAGTTAAATACATTTTCCTGTAGACTTAAGTTAAATAGATTTTACTGTTTTTATTGTTGAGTTACATTAAACCAAATAACTTTCATTTTCAATTAGTTCACTAAGATACTGTTCCCTCTTTCAATGAAAATGTATCTCAGAACGGCTGGTATGGGTATTAACACTTTTATTGAGATACATGTATCTCAGAACGGCTGGTATCGGTATTAACACTTTTATTGAGATACATTTTTATTGAAAACGGGTTTCTCGACATCAAAAATGTTCCCACTTTTGTTAAATGGGTAACAAATTAAAAACGTATGAATAACCATAATCATAAACATAACTTGAAAACTTCTAGAAACTACCCATAGTCAGAGTGTTAAACTAGTTGTCACAAAACGTCACGTTTCCGCCCATAGTCACAGTGTTAAACTAGTTGCCACAAAACGTCACGTTTCCGCCCATACTCACAGTGTTAAAATAGTTGCCACAAAACGTCACGTTTCCGCCCATAGTCACAGTGTTAAACTAGTTGCCACAAAACGTCACGTTTCCGCCCATAGTCACAGTGTTAAACTAGTTGCTACACGTCACGTTTCCGCCCATAGTCACAGTGTTAAACTAGTTGCTACACGTCACGTTTCCGCCCATAGTCACAGTGTTAAACTAGTTGCCACAAAACGTCACGTTTCCGCCCATACTCACAGTGTTAAACTAGTTGCCACAAAACGTCACGTTTCCGCCCATAGTCACAGTGTTAAACAAATTGTCACAAAACGTCACGTTTCCGCCCATAGTCACAGTGTTAAACTAGTTGCCACAAAACGTCACGTTTCCGCCCATAGTCACAGTGTTAAACTAGTTGCCACATAACGTCACGTTTCCGCCCATACTCACAGTGTTAAACTATTTGCCACAAAACGTCACGTTTCCGCCCATAGTCACAGTGTTAAACTAGTTGCCACAAACGTCACGTTTCCGCCCATACTCACAGTGTTAAACTAGTTGCCACAAAACGTCACGTTTCCGCCCATACTCACAGTATTAAATTAGTTGCCACAAAACGTCACGTTTCCGCCCATAGTCACAGTGTTAAACTAGTTGCCACAAAACGTCACGTTTCCGCCCATAGTCACAGTGTTAAATTAGTTGCTACACGTCACGTTTCCGCTCATAGTCACAGTGTTAAACTTGTTGCCACAAAACGTCACGTTTCCGCCCATACTCACAGTGTTAAACTAGTTGCCACAAAACGTCACGTTTCCGCCCATAGTCACAGTGTTAAACTAGTTGCCACAAAACGTCACGTTTCCGCCCATAGTCACAGTGTTAAACTAGTTGCTACACGTCACGTTTCCGCCCATAGTCACGGTGTTAAACTAGTTGCCACAAAACGTCACTTTTTCGTTATCCTATAAGTTTCTAATTAGTCTTGAAATCACTGTTCCTTCCAAACTCAGGTTATTTTTCAACAGAACATAAAGAAATAATTTTCCTGGAACACTTGTCCTGAAGAACGTGAGAAAGGCTGAGTTGTGAAGGTTTAACATACGTGCTGGTAGAGTCATTAATAAAACAGTGAGTATGGCTACTATATATTAACTTATAATGAAGTAACTCTGAATTGTGTTTGGTCCAAAAGAAACCATCTATAATACCAGAATAATTCATTTTATTAGAAAAATAATTGAGATGTTTTAAACGGTGTATTATATTTTGATATTAAAATATAGTGGTTTAAAGTTTATTAAACTATACACTTATGAAAGAGTAATGAATCACCATCTTTGTAGTAAATAGTGCTAAGCCTGAATAACGTTTAAGCCATTAACGTCAACCACAAACTATAAATTATTGTTAATCTGTTTCAACCATTCTTTACGTTTTCATCTTCAAGCTCAAAATTTATTACAACGTTTTAAGAAAAAGTCGATTTTAAAATCTCTTATATTCACAATTCTAGGACGACATGTAATACAAGCATTAAAAATAAAAAAAAAATACTGATTAATGATAATGATGAGAAATACTTCGATAAACGTAACGTTATTGATGAGGACTCCTAACGGGATTTAATTAAACTACTAAAAACAACTGACAGAAACGAATTGAAACAAACACACAAATGAACATGTGAGAAAATTAGAATGTTTTATCATCCCATTTAGTTTTACTAATATGTAGGATCAGAATGTTTTTGAATATGAATTTGGTGCTGTTATTTTCGAATTAAATATGTAAGATAAATTATTCAATATTTATATTGTTGCAAACTATATTTTCAGTGTTTCAAGTTAAATGTTACCTACAAGACACATGATAGTAAAGTACACTTAGAACACCCAGAATGTTCTAGACGACGTCCCGAAAATTTAGATATTTAAACAAATACGTAGACGTAAGACTTCAAACATAAATAATAGTAGTATAGGTAATAGTTACCGAATCAGAATAAGTAAAGTGTATATTTATAGTTAAGTATTTGGTGAGGATTAGATGTAATGTTTATTGCGTTATTCGAATGAATAGCTATGATCATCTATCTTGTTGTGTTCAAAATATCCCAGAGTTTACATAAGTTATGCAGACTCCTCGGAACTGTTATTACAAACACATTAAATATTTAATATGCTAGAAATTATAATATACAAATAAGTTTATTTTTCATTTTTATTTTGAATTTCGTGTAAAGCTACACGACGACTATCTACATAAGTCACAGCACCATTAGCAAAAAATTTCCATTTTAATGTCATTTGTAAACGTGGTCTTACAAGTAAAAACGACTTGGACACCACTTCGGATTATTTTAACGAATAAATTGGAAACAAACAAAAATAACAATATAAAACTGATAATGAAAGTATTGTTTGAAAATTACGTGTTTATTACAAGGAAAGTAGTCCTTTTTTACTGTAAAGAATGTGGTTCTGTTCTTTAAAACATAGTCCTATTGTTTAGTCCTATTGTTTAAATATATTGTAAAAGTAGTCTTGTTTTTTAATATTCTGCAAAGAAAATGGTTCTGTTGTTTAAATATATTGTAAAAAAAGTAGTCATGTGGTTTTAATATATTCTAAATAAAGTAATCGTATTGTTTTTTATATTTTAGTCCTGTTGTTTTATATAAAGAAAATGGTTCTGTACTTTAAATATATTGTAAAAGTAGTCCTGTTATTTTAATATATTGTAAAAATTAGCCCTGTTGTTTTAATATACTGTAAAAAAGTGGTTTTGTTGCTTAAATATATTTTAAAAGTAGTCATGTTGTTTTTATATATTGTAAAAAGTAGTCCTGTTTTCTTTGAATATAGTGAAAAGGAGTCCTGTTGTTTTTATTTATTCTAAAGAAAATGTTTCTGTTGTTTAAATATATTGTAAAAGTAGTCTTGTTCTTTTTAAATATTATAAAAACAAGGCCTTTTGTTTAAATGTATTGCTAAAAGTAGTCCTTTATTTTAAATATTATAAAAACAAGGCCTTTTGTTTAAATGTATTGCTAAAAGTAGTCCTTTATTTTAAATATTGTAAAAAGTAGTCCTGTTTATAAACATACTCTAAGGAATGTATTTATGCTTTTAAATATATTGTAAATAACGTAGTTCTGTTGTTTTAATTATATTAAAAAGTAGTACTCTTGTTTAAATATACTGTAAAAGTAGTCACGTTGTTTTAATATTTTGTAAAAAGTACTCCAGTTGTTTCTATATAATGTAAAATAGTGGTTTTCTTGGTTAAATATATTATAAAATTAGTCCTGGTTTTAATATATTATAAAAACGTAGTCCCATTGTTTAAATATATTATAGAAATATGTCCTGTTGTTTCAATATACTGCAAAAGCAAGTGGTTCTCTTGATCAAATATATTGCAAAAAGTAGTCCTGTTGTTTTTATATCTTTTAAAAAGTAGTCCTATTGTTTTAATATAGTCTGAGAAAGTGGTTCTCTTTTTCAAATATATCATAAAAAGTAGTATTGTTATTTTGTATATTGTGAAATGTAGTCATGTTTTTAATATATTGTAAAAAGAAGTCCTATTGTTTAAATATATTAAAAAACCTAGTCATGGTGTTTCAATATATTGTAAAGAAATTTGTCCTATTGTTTAAATATATGACAAAATGTAGTCCTGAAGTTATTTGTCTTATCGTTTAAATATATTACAAAAAGTAGTCCTGTTGTTTTTATATATTGTAAAGAAATTGGTTCTGTTTAAATACGTTGAAAAAGTAGTCCTATTGTTTTTATATATTGTAAAAAGTAAGCATATTGTTTAAATATATTGTAGAAAAAAGTCCTGTTGTTTAAATATTTTGCAAAAAAGTAGTCCTACTGTTTTTAATATATTGTAAAAAGTAGTCCTGCTGTTTTACATAACTAACAGTGGTAAGAAAAACTTTGTATTATTTAACACTTGTCAGGTTAAGTTCGTATAATAACTTAACATTGATGAGGATAAGTTGATATTATTTGACAGTGGTCAGGATACGTTGGTATTATTTAGCACTGGTCAGTTGGTATTATTTAAAAGTGGCCAGCATTTGTTGGTATCATTAACACAGTTCAGAATAAGTTGGTATAACTTTACTTTGGTTATGGTAAGCTGGTATTATTTATTGGTAATGAGGATTAGTTGGTATGATATAACAGTGGTCAGGGGAAGATGGTATATTTAACACTATTCTGAATAAGCTGGTATAATTTAACAGTGCTCAGAATAAGTTGGTATAATTTAAGTGTGGTCAGGCACAGTTGGTATTATTTACCATTGGTCAGAATAAATTTGTATTATATGAAGTTGGTCAGGATAAGTTCCTATAATTTAACAGTGGTCAGGATAACTTGGTATAATTTAACAGTTTTCTAGATAAGTCGATATTATTTAACAATGGTCAGGATAAGTTTGTATTATTTAACAGTGGTTGGGATAAGTTGGTATAATTTAATAGTAATCTGGATAAATTGGTATTATTTAACAGTAGTCAGGAAAAGTTCCTATAATTTAACAGTGGTCAGGATAAATTGGTATTATTTAACAGTAGTCAGGATAAGATCCTATAATTTAACACTGGTCAGGATAAGTTTGCATTATGTAACAGTGGTTGGGATAAGTTGGTATTAATTGACAGTGGTCAGGATAAATTGGTATTATTTAACAGTAGTCAGGACAAGTTCGTATCATTTAACAGTGGTCAGGATAAGTTGGTATTATTTAACAGTGGTCAGGATAAGTTGGTATTATTTAACAGTGGTCAGGATAAATTGATATTATTCAACAGTGGTCAGGATAAATTGATATTATTCAACAGTAGTCAGGATAAGTTGGTATTATTTAACAGTAGTCAAGATAAGTTGGTATTATTTAACAGTGGTCAGGATAAGTTGGTATTATTTAACAGTGGTCAGGATAAATTGATATTATTTAACAGTAGTCAGGATAAGTTGGTATTATTTAACAGTAGTCAGGATAAGTTGGTATTTTTAACAGTGGTCAGGATAGGTTGTTATAATTTAAGTGTGGTCAGGATAAGGTGGTATTATTTAACTGTGGTCAGGATAATGTTAGTATAATTTAAGTGTGTTCACGATATGTTGGTATTATTATACACTGGTCTGGATAAATTAGTATTATTTAATACTTCTCTGGATAAGTTAAAATAATTTATCAGTGGTGAATATAAGTTGTTATTATTTAACAATGGTGTAATATGTTGGTATTATTAACACTGGTGAGGATAATTTGGAATAATTAAACAAAGGTAAGAATAAGTAGATATTATTTAATTGTGGTCAGGATAAGAATGTAATATGCAATATTTTAAAAGTGGTCAGGATAAATTGGTATTTTTAACACTCGTCTGGATAAGTTGGTATTTTTAACAGTAGTCATGATAAGTTGGTATTATTTAACAGTGGTCAGGATAAGTTGGTATTATTTAACAGTGGTCAGGATAAATTGATATTATTTAACAGTAGTCAGGATAAGTTGGTATTATTTAACAGTGGTCAGGATAAGTTGGTATTATTTAACAGTGATCAGGATAAGTTGGTATTATTTAACAGTGATCAGGATAAGTTGGTATTTTTAACACTCGTCTGGATAAGTTGGTATCATTTAATAATGGTCAGGACAAAGACTGCCAGAACCTGATACAGAACAGAAGTCGGCTACAGAGTCCATTGTCAGAATCATCACAGCTGTTCTGAGTGTCATGGCTTTTACCATATTATTGTCTTATTCGTATCTGAGAACTGTTGGTATAAGACTAAACAATTATATTGTCAAGCAGAAAACAACGTTTAGACCTTCCAAAGTCATCTTTAGGTTAACAAAGAAAGAGTTTGCTATTGACCTTAGGGACAAGAGCATAAGGTACGGGAATATAGGGGGCGTTGTAGTTGGATGTTAGACTATTAACTAGTATAGGTATAAAGGTGTTCCTTTATATTTGTTTAATTTTAGTTGCTATATAAGTAGGGCTTTTTTGATTTTCCGTTTGTTTATATTAGTTTCCCTACTTAGTATCTGGGAGTTTTCTATGGTTATGTTGTGTTTACTTGATTTGTTCATAAACGTTTAAAAGTTGTTTTCTTGTGTTTTTTTGAGCCAAGTTTCTATTTTTCTGCTTGTTTCTCCAATATAGAAGTCGTGGCAGTTGTTGCATTGTATTTTATAAATTACGTTGGTGTGGTGTTTGTCAGTGTAGTTCTTACATTGTATGAACATTTGTTTTGTACCTGGTTTGTGAATAAATTTGTTCCTTATTGAATGTTTTGTTTTGTTATAAGTTTTTCCAACTGTTGGTTATTTTTCGCTGATTGTGGGAACACATGGTATGCAGCAATGTGAGGTTTTGTAGTTTGTTGTATCTTGAGATTTATTGTTGTTTGTTAGTTGTCGGACTAGGTGTGTGTATAATTTTTCAATGGTGAACATAGTTTTGTGGCTGTGTTTATTTGAATTCTTAATATGTTGAGTTCTTGTTTTGTTTCATGTGCTGAGTCTCAGGGAATGTATAATCCAATATGAGTGATTTTTCTGTGGATTTTCGTTTTGAATTGTGTATCAGTTCTAGTGATTTTGAGGTTAAGAAATGCTATTTGGTTAGTTAGTTTGTTTCTTTTCCTGTTCTCAGGTGAACTTAATGTTGGGTTGTATTGAGTTAATGTGATTGAAGAAACTAGTAAGCGTGTGTTCTGTAGATGTGAATCCAGCAATTGCATCATCAACATACCTGCACCAGTATAGTGGTGGGTGTAAGGCTGAATTGATCGCTTGTGATTCAGTCTGTGTCATAAAAATGTTGGTTAGAACTGGTGACATGGGATTCTCCATTTATTTGTAGCTAGTTTTAGTTATTGAGCGTAAAGTTAGTTTTCGTGGTAATGAACTCTATAATGGTTGCTAATTGATAGTTGGGGTCTTGGATATAAAGTTCTAAAGCTATCTTGCAGACTTCAGTGTATGAGACTTCTATAAAGAGGAAGATTACATCAAAACCATTAAAGTTTTATGTACGTGTGTTTGTGGCAGAGGTACAATATGAAACTGATGCTTTCAAACAAATAAAATGTTGAATGTTGTGCTGAGTTGTTTGTTTTTTAGCTAACCCACATTGAGCTAATTGCTGAGCTCACCGAAGGGAATCGAGCCCATGAGTTTAGCGTTGTAAATCCGTAGACTTATTGCTGTACTAGCAGAGGACGTAATGTTTTGTGGCTTATTTGATTATGAATGAATGTATTTAAAGTTGAAAGAGTTTTTTGGAAAGTTGATGTTACATATTTAGAAAATACCCTCGTTATATATTTACTGACTTTCATATTGGAGAAATAACAAGAAAAATGGAAACCAGATTCAAAGAACATAAAAAGTCACCTTCACACGTTTTCGAACACTGCAAGTCAAATAAACACAACATAACCATAGAAAACACTCAAATACTAAATAAAGAAACAAACATAAACAAACGCAAAATTAAAGATGCCCTACTTATACAGTAACTAAAACCATAATTGAACGAATATAAAGGAACACTTTTATACATATACCAATTAATAACTTAATATCTATCTGCAGCGCCCCCTACATTCCCGTATCCGTTATACTCTCGTTACCAAGATTATTGTCTTATTCCTTCACCACTCGATTGTTACCATTGTGAGTTGGTATGAACCGATCTGTAGCCATCTAGTGTATGATCAATGAATCATACGAAATGAGATTTCCTGAAATTGACGCTATTTTTACGATAGCAATACGTGTAGTTTATTTCACACATTATAACTGGTAGAACTGAAGTCCTTCACTGTTTACCTCTGGTTTAACGGATTCTTCAAGCTTCTTTCACCAACCTCTCCTTTATACCTCAAAAAAAGATAATGAAACCAGAAGTAAATTCAGAAGAAAATCTTTGGCTGTCACTTATAAAATCATATGTATAAATATATATTTAAATAAATATAGTTTTAAGACACTATATGTGATTCTATTTAATAACTAACATTAACATAAAATAGTGTCAGCCCTTAATAAAACCAAACAATCCACTCAAATAATCACAATGTTTTATGGAATGTGTTCCTTAGAAGAAACTTCTGAAAGATAAACAATAATTTTTATATGATGTTTTAAACGTAGTTTTAAAAATAGTTTGCGGTTTGTGAAAAACTCTCTTCTGTCAACATTTTTGATAATTTTAATAACCAGAACTAAGTCTCCTAATTGATGACAACATTAAGTCACCTTGTACAAAATGGTGCATGTTTGTAACCTTCTAAAGTATTTGACTTCATTTACGAAGGTTTTAAAGACAAAAAGTTTCCTTGAGAACAAAGAAACGTGTTTGCTGTTTATATCAAAATGATTAAAAATTATTCACACGATCATTCTAAAACATCTGTAAATACAATGTCCAGTTCCTTCTTCTATGGTTTAGTATAAGATTGAAGTTACCAATAACTTTTATCGAGATAAAGGGATATAGAAAGACCCGAATGAATCTTCCGATATCGTTATGTGGATAGAATACACGAGAAAACTGAGAAACACTTTCCAACTGCAACTAAACGGCTTATTCCTACACCTCAACAGGGCCATCTGTCGGAAATAATGATTAAGTATTTGGTAGAGGAACTAAAATACATTTTTCAATTTTTAAATCCATCAAGATAATATTACATAGTTTAATGTCAGACGTATACTGAAACACTCAAACTGTAAAGTTAACTAATGATGGTTCATTTCAGTAAACATGTCACTGTAAAGTTAACTAGTGATGGTTCATTTCAGTAGACATGTCACTGTAAAGTTAACTAATGATGGTTCATTTCAGTAGACATGTCACTGTAAAGTTAACTAATGATGGTTCATTTCAGTAGACAGGTGAGTGTAAAGTTAACTAATGAAGGTCCACAACAGGAAACCTGTCTGTTAAGTTGATTAACGAAGGTATAGTAACATAGTACATAGTATGTATAGTATCATAGCACATAGTATGTATACTATCATAGTACATAGTATGTATAGTATCATAGTACATAGTATGTATAGTATCATAGTACATAGTATGTATACTATCATAGTACATAGTATGTATAGTATCATAGTACATACATAGTATGTATATAGTATGTATAGTATTGTACATAGTATGTATACTATCATAGTACATAGTATGTATAGTATCATAGTACATAGTATGTATAGTAACATAGTACATAGTATGTATAGTATCATAGTACATAGTATGTATAGTATCATAGTACATAGTGTGTATAGTATCATAGTACATAGTATGTATACTATCATAGTACATAGTGTGTATAGTATCATAGTACATAGTGTGTATAGTATCATAGTACATAGTATGTATACTATCATAGTACATAGTATGTATAGTATCATAGTACATAGTGTGTATACTATCATAGTACATAGTATGTATAGTAACATAGTAAATAATAAAAAACAATTGTTCTCACGATCACAAAGAGGAAAAAAACATAAGATTATTTTGAAAACTACGCATATTTAATTATTTATGTAATCAGTAAACAAAACATAAAATAAGTCTCAGAAAATTATTTTAATTTCGTTCTTTAAAACAATAAGTGACCTCTGGAAATTATCAACATTGAGAAATAATAAGATAATGGTAGAAGTATTACATGAGATTTAATTTAAAAAACATATAGAGACTACAATGTACTTTAAAGTATCAATATATTGTTGTATCAATATATTGTAGACTCTCGATTCTTGATTGTTTCTATAATGACGTTCAGGCATTTCTATGGTACTAAGTTTTCTAATTAGTCTAATCTTCTGTGTAAAGACGAAAGACTAAATGGTGTTTTGACAGGACATGTACATTTTGTATTAAGTACTAAATGGTGTTTTGACAGGACATGTACATTTTGTATTAAGTACTAAATGGTGTGTTCACAGAACATGTAATTTTGTATTAAGTAGTGAATGGTATGCTGACAGAACATGTACATCTTCTATTAAGTACTATATGCTGTATTGACAGAACACATAATTTCATATTATGTATTAAATAGCGTATTGAGAGAAAATTTACATTTTGTTTTGAATACTAAATGGTGTATTCACAGAATATGTAGATTTTGTATTAAGTACTAAATTGTGTATTGAAGAACACGTTTTTTTGTATTAAGTACTAAATGGTGTATTCAATAACACGTTAATTTTGTATTACCTCCTAAATGGTGTGTTGACAGAACATGTACATCTTGTATTAAGTACTAAATGGTATATTGGCAGAACATGTACATCTTGTATTAAGTACTAAATGGTATATTGGCAGAAAATGTACATTTTCTAATAAATATTAAATGATGTGTTGAAAGAACACCTGTTTTTATACGATGTATTGAATGGTGTGTGTACAAAACATTTATATTTCATATTAAGTACTAAAAGAATTGTTGACAGAACACGTACATTTTATATGATGTATTAAATGGTGTATTAGCAGAAAATGTACATTTTCTAATAAATATTAAATGATGTGTTAAAGGAGCACGTACTAAATGGCGTATTGACAGAACATGTATATTTTGTATTAAGTATTTTGTGTTAATTGATATTCGTTTCTTAAAACAGGAGTAACAACATTTTATCATACTCTTTGTGGTGAATAAAAACATTGTAGTATTTTGTTGTAAAAGTTGAGTTAAAATTCATCAAGAGAGTATGATGACATTTATTTAGCATAATTCCGTCATCCTATTGGTTGTTTTCATGTTTATATTAATTAGTTACTTATTAAAAGTAGTAAATTTTTGGCCCAACTATTCGTTCTACAGATATATAAAAACGTAGAATGCCATAAAATTTTCAATATTATTGAATATTTTTCAAAAATGGATTATTCGATATTATAGAACATTCATCAATACAAGTTTAAATATTGTAAAAAATTCTGAAAACAAGGAAACTTTCAATATTATGAAAAAATCTGCTGTTAGCTTTACATATAAACAACATTAAAAAAACAGTCATATATTAGAAAATTCAGAAAAAAAAACGATCTGGCGAACACACAGATTGAAACATATGCAAACAGATGAGTATACAGTTCTTATGGGAAAATAAATACTTTGTTAAAGAAGCGCTGATGACGTATCTTAAAATCAGAAAAAAACAAATTACTGTGCATAAAAATCCAGGAGAAAAGTAGTTTTATTATAACTTAAATACATTAAACATAAACATCACGTGTCTAACAATGAAACATAAGAGTTCTTTATAATACAAAATCTTAACTTTGCACTTTGAAAATTCCATAGCTAAATAAAACTGCATTGTTCTTTACGATATGATATGTCTACTTTGTTGTTAAAACATCACATGTTTAAATAAAACAGCTATAGTTCTTTGTGATAAATCTATTCTTTCTTGCTTAAATAATACATGTTTAAATAGAACAGCTAAATTTCTTCATCATATGAAATCTCTATTTTGTTGCTAAAACATATATTTTAAATAAGACAGCTATATTTCTTTTTTATAAGAAATCTCTACTTTGTTGTTTAAATATCACACGTTTAAATAAAATAGCTATAGTTCTTTATGATATAAAATCTCTACTTTATTGTTTAAACATCTCATGTATAAATATACCTGCTGTAGTTCTTTATGATATAAAATCTCTACTTTATTGTTTAAACATCTCATGTATAAATATACCTGCTATAGTTCTTTATGATATAAAATCTCTACTTTGTTGTTTAAAAATCTCATGTATAAATATACCTGTTATAGTTCTTTATGATATAAAATCTCTACTGTGTTGTTTAAACATCTCATGTATAAATATACCTGCTATAGTTCTTTATGATATAAAATCTCTACTTTGTTGTTTAAACATCTCAGGTATAAATATACCTGCTATAGTTCTTTATGATATAAAATCTCTACTTTGTTGTTTAAACATCTCATGTATAAATATACCTGCTATAGTTCTTTATGATATAAAATCTCTACTTTGTTGTTTAAACATCTCATGTATAAATATACCTGCTATAGTTCTTTATGATATAAAATCTCTACTGTGTTGTTTAAACATCTCATGTATAAATATACCTGCTATAGTTCTTTATGATATAAAATCTCTACTTTGTTGTTTAAACATCTCAGGTATAAATATACCTGCTATAGTTCTTTATGATATAAAATCTCTACTTTGTTGTTTAAACATCTCATGTATAAATATACCTGCTATAGTTCTTTATGATATAAAATCTCTACTTTGTTGTTTAAACATCTCATGTATAAATATACCTGCTATAGTTCTTTATGATATAAAATCTCTACTTTGTTGTTTAAACATCTCATGTATAAATATACCTGCTATAGTTCTTTATGATATAAAATCTCTACTTTGTTGTTTAAACATCTCATGTATAAATATACCTGCTATAGTTCTTTATGATATAAAATCTCTGCTGTGTTGTTTAAACATCTCATGTATAAATATACCTGCTGTAGTTCTTTATGATATAAAATCTCTACTTTATTGTTTAAACATCTCATGTATAAATATACCTGCTATAGTTCTTTATGATATAAAATCTCTACTTTGTTGTTTAAACATCTCATGTATAAATATACCTGTTATAGTTCTTTATGATATAAAATCTCTACTTTGTTGT
Source organism: Tachypleus tridentatus (assembly GCF_004210375.1). Classification (NCBI taxonomy): domain Eukaryota; kingdom Metazoa; phylum Arthropoda; class Merostomata; order Xiphosura; family Limulidae; genus Tachypleus; species Tachypleus tridentatus. The sequence goes on from NC_134837.1 coordinate 267,328,735, forward strand.
TTAAACATCTCATGTATAAATATACCTGCTATAGTTCTTTATGATATAAAATCTCTACTGTGTTGTTTAAACATCTCATGTATAAATATACCTGCTATAGTTCTTTATGATATAAAATCTCTACTTTGTTGTTTAAACATCTCAGGTATAAATATACCTGCTATAGTTCTTTATGATATAAAATCTCTACTTTGTTGTTTAAACATCTCATGTATAAATATACCTGCTATAGTTCTTTATGATATAAAATCTCTACTTTGTTGTTTAAACATCTCATGTATAAATATACCTGTTATAGTTCTTTATGATATAAAATCTCTACTTTGTTGTTTAAACATCTCATGTATAAATATACCTGCTATAGTTCTTTATGATATAAAATCTCTACTGTGTTGTTTAAACATCTCATGTATAAATATACCTGCTATAGTTCTTTATGATATAAAATCTCTACTGTGTTGTTTAAACATCTCATGTATAAATATACCTGCTATAGTTCTTTATGATATAAAATCTCTACTTTGTTGTTTAAACATCTCATGTATAAATATACCTGCTATAGTTCTTTATGATATAAAATCTCTACTTTGTTGTTTAAACATCTCATGTATAAATATACCTGCTATAGTTCTTTATGATATAAAATCTCTACTTTGTTGTTTAAACATCTCATGTATAAATATACCTGCTATAGTTCTTTATGATATAAAATCTCTACTTTGTTGTTTAAACATCTCATGTATAAATATACCTGCTATAGTTCTTTATGATATAAAATCTCTGCTGTGTTGTTTAAACATCTCATGTATAAATATACCTGCTATAGTTCTTTATGATATAAAATCTCTACTTTGTTGTTTAAACATCTCATGTATAAATATACCTGTTATAGTTCTTTATGATATAAAATCTCTACTTTGTTGTTTAAACATCTCAGGTATAAATATACCTGCTATAGTTCTTTATGATATAAAATCTCTACTGTGTTGTTTAAACATCTCATGTATAAATATACCTGCTATAGTTCTTTATGATATAAAATCTCTACTTTGTTGTTTAAACTTCACTGATATAAAACAAATACTTAATTTTTTCATGATTAAATGTTTATATTATTTTTTATTGTAATGTTCCGGATGTTTTCCTACAATACACAGCTGCTCTGTTATTCCAACACTTTTGAACATCGTTCTATTGATGTAGCATAGAAGTTATTACTTATATGATATAACTTTACTATTTTTTATTTATTTAACTGTTTCTTAAAGTTTAATATTTCTATTGACATGTTGGTTTCACAATGTTCGCTTAACATGTTCAAATTTGAGTTCAGTGATATAACAATGTATGATAATAGAAATCAAATTAAAGATACATGACCCACCAACTATGAAAATACAAATGGTCAGAATTAATAAATTATCGTGATAATTATTAATATCAAAAGTCATATTTCTGTATACTTCAGATATAAAAAAATTAAATTTTCATTGTAATCATAACATATAAATAACTCATATAATTCAAAATAACATATGATTAAAAAACAACCTGGTAGGCTAAGTTACACAGCCTATCACATTGTTTAAAATTAAGATACACCCAAAAAATTAAAATTATTGCACAGAATACAATAAATCATCCATCTCATCTGTAATCCTACTAATATCACCTTCATTCATTCATCCTTGGACCTCATGCTAGTCCTAAGTCCATACATTTACATCAGAGTTTGAAGTAAAAGAATTGAAAACCTCTTAAGTCTCTGTCAATAGTTAGGTGAAACTTTCTAGCAACTCAGATCCTGGATTATCGAACATTGAACTCTTCCTTCTGGTCTTATTACTCAGGAGAAAATGTCTCCAAGTCGGTTTATGATTAAATAACAACGTGGTTTTGGTATTTCCTGATAACTGAATACATTTTGAAAACTGGTTGATGTATTTTGAATGTTTTCTTTAAATATTTAAATAGGGCTTACTAATAAGCAAAAACAATTTAAGAAGATTTTTTGTTAAGTTATCTTAGTTAAATTTTATTAAATCTGGGCTTGTGAACTGTTAATACAGAATACAAATATAATATTTTGTTTACTATTATTACCACATTCAAAGTTTCAAGAGTGTCGAAAGACAAAGAAAATGTAAAACAGATTTATAACCGGACAACAACTGAATTGTCTGGAATGGATGTTAGATGATACACTTAAAATGTCTCGATAGAGATCCGCTTCACTGAGCTTCTCTCGCGAAGAGATAGTAGTGCCAGTAGATGGCGTTGAAAATAATAAACGTTAAAGGAAATGACACGCGACAAACACGATCCACAAAAGCGGCTGTCTTCATATTCTTGGCACGTTCTTTGAAATCTCTTTCTCGAGCGTTTGCGTGGCGATAAACAGATTTTGGTTTCTGAGAAAATAAGATATTAATATATTATTAAAATAAGTAACATATTAAGCACGTGAATGTTCCTATCCAGTTCACTGACGAACTGGATACCAATTGTTTTCTCATAGAATATATTAATACGTTTAGAAAAAACAATGTTATTATATTGTTGTTCTGGTAGTATATCTTCATACATATAAAAACACATATTGATATATCCGTTTGTTTCTCTGCTGTTAAGTGCAACGCAACACAATGGATTGTATGTGCTGTGCCCCATACAAGTGTTTACCGTTATTAGCCCACAGACTTTCCGCTGTGCTACGGAGCGGCTAATATGTTCATTAAAACAGCCCAGGCTGTCGGATGCCTTGTTCAATAGTGCCTTCTAATAGACAAGCAAAACTATTTAAAACATGAATGACATTATAATCTGTTTAATTGACAATTTCTACATACAGAACATTACATATTGTTTCATAAAGTTAGTAATAATATCTGTATTCTGTTAACACGGAAATCGAAAACTGGTTTTTAAAGTTGTAAGTCCTTCAATTTACCACTTTTCCACCGAAGGCATTTTACAGTAAGAAGTACATTCATTAAAATTTTCAGTAAGATTTGTTTGTTTGATTGTTTTTTGAATTTCGCACAATGCTATTCGAGGGCTATCTGTGCTAGCCGTCCCTAATTTAACAGTGTAAGACTAGAGGGAAGGCAGCTAGTCATCACCACCCACTGCCAACTCTTGGGCTACTCTTTTACCAACGAATAGTGGGATTGATCGTCACATTATAACGCCCCCACGGCTGAAAGAGCGAGCATGTTTGGCGCGAAGGGTTCAGTAAGAAGTACATACATTAAAATTTACATTACACTTTACAATAAAAACTTCGTACATAAAATGCTACATTATATTTTACAGTAAGAACTATGTATATTAAATGTTATATTATATTTTGTAGTACAAGGGTTACAAGTAAAATTCAGCTAGTACATATTACACACAGAAGCATTTTGTTTTAGAGACATTATAGTGTTCTTACTATTTCATTATACAGAAGAACTGGTTTCAAGATGTCCTCTGGGGGATATTTACTCCGAGAAAGGTAATTGACGAGCGTGAACTCTAACAAGGCACCAAAGACCATTACTGAGCATGCGCCGATCCACACATCAATGGCCTTCACATATGACACTGGAGGTAATTGGGTCCGCACACCTGCAGCCACAGTGGTCAGTGTGAGCAGAGTGGTCACTCCCAGTGTCACTCTAGCGGGAACAGCGTCCACGTTTAACCAGAAAGAAACCCAAGAGATCATGACAATCATAAAGGTTGGGAGATAGGTCTGGATCAGGTGATAACCATTCTGTCGTCTTAGAATGAATGTGATGTTGAGAAAACTGAAGTTCCCTATGGAGAAACACGTAATATCTGTAAGATGTTCAAGTCACGTGTCTTTAGTTAGAAAACAAACATGTGATAAAACTGCCATTCATATCATTTTGTTGATTTTCGTTCAGTACAACAATTAATAACATAACGATATTTTTGATTTCAACTTAATTGATTCATTTGGAAACGCACTTAAAACGTTTTAGTGTGAACTGAGGTTTAAATTAAAGTAGATAAAGGTACAGAATGTTTCACGTGATTTGTTTGATGTAACTAGAAAAAACTCAGGCCTTATCTCTCAAGAAAATTCAAACTGTTTAAACGCTGTATGGTTAGATTTAGTTCTCTAAAATCGTATCCTAGTACCTAGGAAGTCCAACTACTGAAACACTCTATGTTTTAGATTAAGTTTCTTAAAATCATATCTCAATACCTAGGAAGTCCGATCATTGAGATACTCTGTGTTAGACGTAGTCCTCTAAAATCATGTCTCAGTACCTAGGAAGTCCAACTACTGAGATATTGTGTGTTTTCCTTTAAGTTCCCTAAACTCAAATCTCAATACCTAGGAAGTCCTACAATTGAGACACTGTGTGACTTAAATTTAGTTTCCTAAAATCATGTCTCAACACCTAGAAGTCCAACCATTGAGACATTGTATGTTTTAGATTCTGTTCCCTCAAATCATATCTCAGTACCTAGGAAGTCCAATCATTAAGACACTGTGTGACTTAAATTTAGTTTTCTAGGAAGTCCAAATCATGTTTCAACATCTAGAAGTCCAATCCACTGTTGAGACATTGTATGTTTTAGATTCTGTTCCCTCAAATCATATCTCAGTACCTAGGAAGTCCAATCATTAAGACACTGTGTGACTTAAATTTAGTTTTCTAAAATCATGTTTCAACATCTAGAAGTCCAATCATTGAGACATTGTGTGTTTTAGATTCTGTTCCCTCAAATAATATCTCAGTACCTAGGAAGTCCAACTACTGAGACACTATGTGTTTTCCTTTAAGTTTCATAAACTCATATCTCAATACCTAGGAAGTCCAATCATTGAGACACTGTGTGACTTAAACTTAGTTTTCTAAAATCATGTTTCAAGACCTAGAAGTCCAACCATTGAGACATTGTATGTTTTAGATTCTGTTCCCTCAAATCATATCTCAGTACCTAGGAAGTCCAATCATTAAGACACTGTGTGACTTAAATTTAGTTTTCTAAAATCATGTTTCAACATCTAGAAGTCCAATCATTGAGACATTGTGTATTTTAGATTCTGTTCCCTCAAATAATATCTCAGTACCTAGGAAGTCCAACTACTGAGACACTATGTGTTTTCCTTTAAGTTTCATAAACTCATATCTCAATACCTACCTAGAAGTCCAATCATTGAGACATTGTGTGTTTTAGGTTCTGTTCCCTCAAATCATGTCTCAGTACCTAGGAAGTCCAACCATTGAGACACTCTGTGTTATATTTGACTTCCAACACACAAGTAAAGTTCATTTTCCTCTTGTGTAAGAACTGTGAGACACTCTGTTTTGGGTTCAGTTACTACGTTTTTAAAATTCGAACATGGTTAAATAAATGTGTACTAAATTGCTAAGTTATATTTGTCTCGAAATTAATCCGTATGTATTAATGTTTTTCTACCTGTATCGATGGAGCGCAAGAAACTTCCAAAAGAATATCCAGACACATCAAACTCGGGTAACTGTAACGGTTGCTCGATTCTTATTGGATCTTTTTCTTGCCAGGAAATTTGAACTTGATGAGTGGTTTGTGAATCTACGGTTTTCATAAGAAACAAACAAAATATGATAGTTTACGTAGAAAAAAAAGTCTAAGATTACCCAGAAGCTGAACTCCAAATCTGGTAGCACTTTAGACTGGTTTGTGATTAGGTTTACAGATATATCATGTCTGTTAACTTATATTACCTTACTATATCCTCACGTTTCCATTTTATATTGTTATTAAACATACCTATTTTGTTATAGTCACATGACGTGTCAACCTATCTGCTACGCCTTCTGATTTATCTTTTTACTAACTTACCTTCGATCTGATACTTACGTAATCTGTTATTACTTTACATACAAATACGTTCTCAGACTTCAAAAGCATGTACATTCCTTTACTTGATTTTTCCATAATTCAGAATTATATAATCACTTAACTTACGTACACACCTCTCGCTCTCGGATACATACCGCCTTTTAACGTGCTTTACTGAACTTACAACCTTATAAGGTGCTTTACTGACTTACTGCCATATAAGGTGCTTTACTGAACCTTTCTATTTAATCCCTTTTCTGTTTTCTCTGGTTAAGCCTAATCAGGTTGTGTCTTTTTTTTTTTTTCGGTGATTAAGCCTAATCAGTCATTTATGTTTTGTGATTAAGCTTAATCAGGTATACATTCGCTGTAAAAACTTATCAGATTTACATTCTCTGAGGTTAAGCCAAATTAGGTTTGTGCACGGTATATGTGCATGTGTAATCATGATTATTAAGTATGTTATTTATAGTTCTATTTGGGCCCTGCATAGCCAAGCGTGTTAAAGCGTTCGACTCGTAATTTGAGGGTCGCGGTTTCGAACCCCGGTCGCAACAAACATGATTGCCTTCCCAGACGTGGGTGCGTTATAATGTGACGATCAATCCCACTATTCGTTGGCAAAAGAGCAGCCTAAGAGTTAGTGGTGGGTGGTGATGACTAGCTGCTTTCCCTCTAGTCTTACACTGCTAAATTAGGGACGGCTAGCGCAGATAGCCCTCGAGTAGTTTTGCGCAAAATTAAAAAAAACAAAATAGTTCTATTTTTAAATAATACTCGTGTTAATTCGGAATTAACTTTAAAAAAGTATTATTATTTTAACGTAGTTAAACAAATAAAGATATAAACAAATTTTATCTAAACGTTTCGAGAAACAACGGCCTCTTTATATTCATTTTTTTCTGGGTAACTTTAACAGGAATACCAACATCAATTAGATTTGAAACTATGACACGAGGCTAATATGTTTGTCACACAGGCAGGCTTCTAGTAAGATTTTGTTTAAAACGAATTTGTTACAACTAATTTTAACCAGGACCCACTTAGATTAAATCCCAGATTTTCTTCTATTTCCTGCATACTTCGAGATTTGAAAGTAAAAATACGAATGGTTGAAAGTTAATCATTTTTTTATCTTATTTTGTAGTAAAATAATAAATAAATAGGTGTATAAATGTAATTACTTTTCAACTTGGCAGGCGGAGCTGTCAACAATGTCTGATCTGCACCAGAGGAAAGCTTGACTGATGGTGACAGTAGGGATGATGAAGTGGGTTGTTCAAATATAGGAGGAGGATATTGATGCATTCTATGTCAAATACATTACATATGAAAAAGACACACAAAAACAATGTTGTTTTTTTTAGGGTTAGTAGGAGCGACTTTTAGCTGAAAATTGGCTTCAGGCCATCACTTGTTGTAATGCTACTTAACTGAAAAAATGCAACTGTTTTAAACAAGATCACACCAACTGAACTGTTTACAAATGTCAGTTTCGAAGCTGGCGTGCATCTACAAGGTCTTAAATAGATGGAATGCTACTTGTACAGTGGGTGTGGACGTCAGCGCTAAATTCTTAACCTGAGGATCACGGTTTACAATTCCATCAACAAACATGCTCGCACTGTTAACTGTGGGACTTTATAAAGTAAAGGTAAATTCCACTTTCAGTTGTTAAAGAGTGGCCTAGAGATTGGCTGTGAATGGCGTTGACTGACTATCTGCTTTCACTCTATTCTATCATTTTTAAATTAGGGAGGGCTAATGCATTCATTGCTTTGCTTGAAATTAAACAAACAAACTAACAACGGAAAATCCGTGACTAAAAAGGTAATGGAAGACAGTGGCGATGGAAGTAAACATCCGTCCAGAAGAAGAACGTAGTCAAGGTGTTGTTAAATGGGTTCTGGAAGAATTCTGAAGAGTAGAGAGGGTGAAAGGACGAAAGTGGATGGTCACCAAACAGAACCACAGAACCAACTTGTTCCTTCTGATACCGTGTCACCAAACATAACCAACTTGTTCCTTCTGATACCGTGTCACCAAACATAACCAACTTGTTCCTTCTGATACCGTGTCACCAAACAGAACCACAGAACCAACTTGTTCCTTCTGATACCGAGTCACCAAACATAACCAACTTGTTCCTTCTGATACCGTGTCACCAAACATAACCAACTGGTTCCTTCTGATACCGAACCACCAAACATAACCAACTTGTTCCTTCTGATATCGTGTCACCAAACAGAACCACAGAATCAACTTGTTCCTTCTGATATCGTGTCACCAAACAGAACCACAGCACCAACTTGTTACCTTTGATACCGTGCCAATAAATAGAACTGACTTGTTGAGTATCTTTGATACCGGATCATCAAATAGAACTCACTTGTTGCTTATCTTTGATACCATGGCATCAAATAGAACTGATTTGTTAATTTTGATACCGTGCCAACAAATAGAACTGACTTGTTGCTTGTCTTTAATACTGTGTAATTAAATACAACTAACTTGTTCTCTTTGATACCGAAGTAAACAGAGCTGACTTGTTGCTTATCTTTGATACTGTGTCGCCCAATAGAACTGACTTGTTGCTTATCTTTGATACTGTGTCACCAAATAGAACTGATTTGTTGCTTATCTTTGATACTGTGTAATTAAATACAACTAACTTGTTCTCTTTGATACCGAAGTAAACAGAGCTGACTTGTTGCTTATCTTTGATACTGTGTCGCCCAATAGAACTGACTTGTTGCTTATCTTTGATACTGTGTCACCCAATAGAACTGACTTGTTGCTTATCTTTGATACTGTGTCACCAAATAGAACTGATTTGTTTATCATCTGTGACAATATATCACCTTATAAATATATCTATGAAACAGGTTAGTGGAATTGATTTAATTAACCCTGAACAATAAATATATCTATAAAACAGCCTACTTGAACTGCTTTTATCAATCATGAACAATAAATCTCTCTATAATACAGGCTACTTAAATTGATTTCATCAACTATGAACAATAAATGTATCTAAAAAACAGCCTACTTGAACTGCTTTCATCAATCATGAACAATAAATCTCTCTATAAAACAGGCTACTTCTACAGTTTATTAGTTTGAGGGAAATATTAATTAAAATATATTTAATAAAGATTAATATTTTAGATTTTCGAGTTTAGTTTTACTTTTAAATAATTTTACAAAACCAGATTTTTAAGCCTTACGTTTGAACTATTTAAACATGGTAGGGAGAAGATCTAGAAATATTACAATTTTCTTATTTAAATTTCGAATACGTACACGGGCCCACGAGGACATAGCACTGTTGAGTGTCTAGAGGATAGTGGCGAAACGTCATGTGACACGACAACCGTAGCGTTAGTCTGAAAAACAGAAACGTCCAAATAAAGAGTTGGCTCGCAACTCGCAACTACACATAGTTTCATACGAAACGTTGTCTGTGATTAATTTAATTTAACTAAGAAAACGATTTTGTTTAAAATAGTCGAGGAAACCTGTGGTAGATCACCTTAAACAACCACCGAAGGTTTTTGAACTTACAGACAAAAGAAAAGACACCTGGTCAAAAGCACCCATCATGTAATTCTTTCACTCTTCTAATGTTGGAGAGAGATTTGACTGTCATTTTCATAATAAAGGAATGACCCAAGTTAGGAGTACTATATGCGGAAGTTGGACACAAACCACGATCTTTTGATTTCATAGCCGGGCTGAGCACCACACCTTACATAAGAGAGGAGAATACGTCATGTTTGAAAATATAACACTGATGAATTAGTTCGCCATCTTTGTTTAACCAGTTTAATTTACCGTTTCAAGATACATACTTCATACATCTGTTAATTTAGAATGATCGATTTTCAACTTCAAGGAGGTTTTTACTGTTGTTGCTACTCACAGCTCCAAGCATGTTTTTATTGTTGTTGCTACACAGATTGAAGCATGCTTTTCATTGTTCTTGCTGCACAGCTTAAAGCATTTGCTTTTTTATTGTTGTTACACAGCTAAAAACATGTTTTATTGTTGTTACTACACAGCTTCAAGCTTGTTTTTATTCTTGTTGTTACACAACGCCAAACATATTTTTATTCTTGTTGTTACGCAACTCCAACTATGTTGTTATTGTTGTTGTTACACAGCTTCAGGCATGTTTATATTGTTGTTGCTACACAGCTCCAACTATGTTTTTATTGTTGTTGCTACACAGCTTCAGGCATGTTTTTATTATTGTTGCTACACATCTCCAACCATGTTTTTATTGTTGTTGCTACACAACTTCAAGCATGTTTTTATTGTTGTGGCTACACAGGTTAAAGCATGATTTATTGTTGTTGTACATAGCTTCAAGCATGCATTTTATTGTTATTGCTACATAGCTTAAATCATGTGTTTTATTGTTCTTGTTACACAGCTCCAACCATGTTTTTATTATTGTTGCTACACAGCTTAAAGCATGTGTTTTATTGTTGTTGCTACACAGCTTAAATCATGTGTTTTATTGTTGCTGCTACACAGTTTAAAGCATGTTTTTATTATTGTTGATACACAGCTTAAAGCATGTGTTTTATTGTTGTTGCTACACAGCTTAAATCATGTGTTTTATTGTTGCTGCTACACAGTTTAAAGCATGTTTTTATTATTGTTGATACACAGCTTAAAGCATGTGTTTTATTGTTGTTGCTACACAGCTTAAATCATGTGTTTTATTGTTGTTGCTACACAGTTTAAAGCATGTTTTTATTGTTGTTGATACACAGCTTAAAGCATGTGTTTTATTGTTGTTGCTACACAGCTTAAATCATGTGTTTTATTGTTTTTGCTACACAGTTTAAAGCATGTTTTTATTGTTGTTGATACACAGCTTAAAGCATGTGTTATTGTTGTTGCTACACAGCTTATAGCATGTGTTTTATTGTTGTTGCTACACAGCTTATAGCATGTGTTTTATTGTTCTTTCTACACAGCTCCAACCATGTTTTTATAATTGTTGCTACACAGCTTAAATCATGTGTTTTATTGTTTTTGCTACACAGTTTAAAGCATGTTTTTATTGTTGTTGATACACAGCTTAAAGCATGTGTTATTGTTGTTGCTACACAGCTTATAGCATGTGTTTTATTGTTGTTGCTACACAGCTTATAGCATGTGTTTTATTGTTCTTTCTACACAGCTCCAACCATGTTTTTATAATTGTTGCTACACAGCTTAAAGCATGCGTTTTATTGTTGTTGGCAAACAGCTTAAATCATGTGTTTTGTTGTTGTTGCTACACAGGTTAGAGCATGTTTTTATTGTTGTTGCTACACAGCTTAAAGCATGTTTTTATTGTTGTTGCTACATAGCTTAGAGCATGTGTTTTATTGTTGTTGCTACACAGCTTATAGCATGTTGTTACTCATTTCTTCTGGTAAATGTGTGTGTTGAAGTCCGAATTTTAGTGTTATGTTTCCTTCATCTTACTACTAAGTAACGTAATGTCCTAAAAAAATTCATTTATTGAGAAAGAATGTATTACACATCTTTTACGTGTCTCTGGTGTTACTGAAATTATATAGAGTTAAAAGCCACATGTTTATGATGTTAAGAAATCGTTATTTACATTTGCTAAGTTTCATTTTCTTAACGGTTTTTTCTTGTTGCTGTGGTTAGGGCAACATATCAGTCGTTGGTTCGGATCACATTACCGAACACGTTCGCGCTTTCAGTTGTTATAATGCGGCTATCAATCCTACTTATCGTTGATAAAAAGTAGCCCAAAAGTCAATGATTGACGTTGTTGACCAAGCTGCCTTCTCTTTATTCATTATATATTAAAAACGGCTGGTATGGATAGAGAAAGCACTATTTAGAGGAGCGAACAACATTTCGACTTTCTTCGGTCATCGTCAGGTTCACAAAGAAAAAAGAGTTAACTGACCGATAACTAACCACATGTTTGAAGGGGGTTGTGTAACTGAGTGTAGGAATGTAGAGGGCGTGCTTGATGTTTCATTATATTTATTAATATAGCTATAAAGAAGTTCCTTTGTATTTGTTTATTTTGGGCTTGAGTTGTCGTATAAGTAATGTTTCTTTAATTTTGCGTTTGTTTATGTTTGTTTCTTTATTTAGTATTTGAGTGTTTTTCATGGTTATGTTGTGTTTAATTTATTTGCAGTGTTCGAAAACGTGTGAAGATGACTTTTTATGTTCTTTAAATCTGGTTTCCATTTTTCTACTTGTTTCTCCAATATAGAAGTCGTGGCAGTTATCACATTGTATTTTATAAATAATGTTGGTGTGGTGTTTGTCAGTGTAGTTTTTACGTAGTACAGACCTCAGTTTTGTGCCTAGTTTTTGAATAAATTTGGTATTAACTGTAATGTCATATTTTGTTATTAGTTTTTGCCAAATGTTGGTTATTTTTCTGCTGATGTCAGGAATATATGGTGTGCAGCAGTATACGGTTTCGTGATTTTTTTAATTCGTGAGATATATTTACTTTAGTTGGTTGATTTTGCTTTCTGTTTAGGTGTGTGCGTATAACGTTTTCTACGGTTTGTGGAGGAAACTTATTGATGTTGATGAAGTATTGTTTTATTTTGTCTAATTCATCGTTAATTTTATCTGGTGAGCATTGTTTTATGGCTGTTTTTATTTGGTTTCTTAGTATGTTGAGTTTTTGTTTTGTTTCATGGGCGTAGTCCCAAGGAATGTCCAGTATGGGTGATTTTTTTGGTGGATTCCTGTTTTAAACTGTGTATCGGTTCTGGAGGTTTTTATGTATATAATTATCCCTACAAGTGGGTCGTCTCGTCATCACGGTCTTCTCTTTGTTCAATCGGCTCAGACTAGAGACAGCTAGTGTAGATAGACCTCTGGTAGCTTTACAGAAATTTCAACAAACAAACGAAGAAAACAAATATGATGTATGAACAATCTAGATTCATTAAACTGAAAGTAAAACTGTTTTAAGTGTAAATAAAGTCAATTTTAACTACATGAAATTCCCAGGAGAAGCAATCCGACATTATCAGAATATCAAACACGTGAGACACAATCTGACAGTAGAAGAACATCTAACACGTGAGACACAGTCTGAAAGTACCAGAATATCAAACACGTGAGACACAATCTGACAGTAGCAGAACATCTAACACGTGAGACACAATTTGACAGTACCAGAATATCAAACAAGTAAGACACAATCTGATAGTAGCAGAACATCTAACACGTGAGACACAGTCTGAAAGTACCAGAATATCAAACACGTGAGACACAATTTGACAGTACCAGAATATCAAACAAGTGAGACACAATCTGACAGTAGCAGAACATCTAACACGTGAGACACAGTCTGAAAGTACCAGAATATCAAACAAGTGAGACACAATCTGACAGTAGCAGAACATCTAACACGTGAGCCACAGTCTGAAAGTACCAGAATATCAAACACGTGAGACACAATCTGACAGTAGCAGAACATCTAACACGTGAGACACAGTCTCAAAGTATCAGAATATCAAACAAGTGAGACACAATCTGACAGTAGCGGAACATCTAACACGTGAGACACAATCTGACAGTATCAGAATATCAAACAAGTGAGACACAATCTGACAGTAGCAGAACATCTAACACGTGAGACACAGTCTGAAAGTACCAGAATATCAAACAAGTGAGACACAATCTGACAGTAGCAGAACATCTAACACGTGAGCCACAGTCTGAAAGTACCAGAATATCAAACAAGTGAGACACAATCTGACAGTAGCAGAACATCTAACACGTGAGACACAGTCTGAAAGTACCAGAATATCAAACACGTGAGACACAATCTGACAGTAGCGGAACATCTAACACGTGAGACACAATCTGACAGTACCAGAATATCAAACAAGTGAGACACAATCTGACAGTAGCGGAACATCTAACACGTGAGACACAATCTGAAAGTACCAGAATATCAAACAAGTGAGACACAATCTGACAGTAGCAGAACATCTAACACGTGAGACACAGTCTGAAAGTACCAGAATATCAAACACGTGAGACACAATCTGACAGTAGCGGAACATCTAACACGTGAGAAACAATTTGACAGTATCAGAATATCAAACAAGTGAGACACAATCTGACAGTAGCAGAACATCTAACACGTGAGATACAGTCTGAAAGTACCAGAATATCAAACAAGTGAGACACAATCTGACAGTAGCGGAACATCTAACACGTGAGACACAATCTGACAATATCAGAAGGATTATTGATCAAGTATGTGTTGAGGTTGGATAGCACGTAACACATTCACTAACGTTGGACAAACCAGGGAAATACACACATAAATCTTTTATTTTCCATTACATTATTTTGTGTTCTCATAATATTAATAGTTTTAACTTCGTTAAACCTAGACTTGAGTTTAGTATAGACATTTTTAGAAACGTAAATAAAATAACAACTTATATATCCAGAAAATGACTATATCAGCTTAATATTTTGCTATCAAAGTGTCATCGGAAGCTGTAGATGACCTATAAATTCCTTAATACAAAATGGGCTATTTCACGCTATCCATCGAATCTCAGGTTTCAAATTACACTTGTGTAATCTTACTGCTGATAGAATGAAGTGTTTGAGAATCAACTTTATTATACACCCATTTTATCTTACCTAGACATTTCGTCAGTGAGTCATTACATTACCTTGTATTAGATAACTTGTAGCATGTTTTGATAAAACTGTAATAGTGAAATGTTGAACTAATAAACTACTTTATGGAGGTATAGGTCGTGATTTTATTTATGCTAATAAAACTGTCTTACAGTATTAATATTTAAACTTTTAGACTTAGAGATGAACCAACTGGAGGGATTTAAGTTTCCATTAGCCAATGAAAAAATTAATATAAAAATTCCAATAAAAATAACAGGGTTTCGTTAATCAGCAATATGTATGACAATAACTAAGAATTACAAACTGAAACATTTATTTATAGAAGGGTAAATATGGACAGATGTTATTTATAGAATATGTAGAGACGTGGAAATATGAACAGGTGGTATCCATAGATTATCTCTCATGTCAGCCTTACCTCATGCTGTAAAGGATATCGCCCTCTGGAGAAACCTTTATCAACATGTTGGGAACAGTAACCATGTGGAAAAACCCTTCCTTCACATTCCTGAAGAATAAATCAGGCTTCCAAATACGGTTAATCAGGTCGTGTGCATTCAGAGTTACCGTCTCGTATATTCCGTAACTCGTCAAGTTGAGCCTGTGGTCCTGCCAGGACTGGCGAAGGTAAATGTCGAGAATGTAGTCCTTTAACAAAAAATAGTGTTCAGAAATGCATTTGTATTTTAGTGTGTTTGTGACATGAACAGGTAGTCTAATTCGTATTTGAAACAGAACCAGACACTTCTAATTCACTGTCAGTATATAACCAGAAACTTCTAATTCGTTGTCAGTATATAACCAGAAACTTCTAATTCGTTGTTAGTATATAACCAGACACTTCTAATTCGCTGTCAGTATATAACCAGAAACTTCTAATTCGTTGTTAGTATATCACCAGACACTTCTAATTCGTTGTTAGTATATAACCAGACACTTCTAATTCGCTGTCAGTATATAACCAGAAACTTCTAATTCGTTGTCAGTATATAACCAGAAACTTCTAATTCGTTGTCAGTATATAACCAGAAACTTCTAATTCGTTGTTAGTATATAACCAGACACTTCTAATTCGCTGTCAGTATATAACCAGAAACTTCTAATTCGTTGTCAGTATATAACCAGAAACTTCTAATTCGTTGTCAGTATATAACCAGACACTTCTAATTCGTTGTTAGTATATAACCAGAAACTTCTAATTCGTTGTTAGTATATAACCAGACACTTCTAATTCGTTGTCAGTATATAACCAGACACTTCTAATTCGTTGTTAGTATATAACCAGACACTTCTAATTCGTTGTTAGTATATAACCAGACACTTCTAATTCGTTGTTAGTATATAACCAGACACTTCTAGTTCGTTGTTAGTATATAACCAGACACTTCTAATTCGTTGTTAGTATATAACCAGACACTTCTAATTCGTTGTTAGTATATAACCAGACACTTCTAGTTCGTTGTTAGTATATAACCAGACACTTCTAATTCATTGTCAAAATAGAACCAGACACGAGTTTTCTTTTTTTTTTATATTAGAAACACAAAGTTCTATTTATTGTTTGAGTTTGAAAAAAAAAATTATCTATTTCATACTCAATACAGAACCAGAACTGTCTATTTCCTGTTTGAAACAGACTAATAACATTTTAAAATAATCATTAAAGTACCTTGTTTAAATCACTGGAGATTTTCCCAGTTACGAATAAATCGTTTAACAATAAGTTGGTTATAACTCAGAAGTTCTTTTATACATGTCCATAACTTTAACAGTGTTTATATTTTAGTCTTACAATATTTTACACTAATTTACAACAACGATTTTACGAAAACTTCGAAAGCATATAGGTATAGATACATTTTTAAAGGACTCTGTATCTCATATGGTTCCAAAACATTTATAGTCACGAACCCAGAGATAAAACAAAATCTTACTCCGAATAAAATTTCTTTGTTTCCGTGAGGAGAATTTATTGTTGCTGCTCATCGTTAAATAGAACAAAGATTTTGGTTTGGACAACGTGAACAATAAATGGTAAAAATCATGGTTTGCTTAAGGTAATCGCAAAGTTGTATATTTTTCTTTTTATATTTTAATATATTTAACTTCATTTTCTTCCTTTAACAAGCGCGTCAGACTATCACGCCATCTTGGTAAAAGTAATTCAGTTTTTGTCCACGTGTGTTGTAAACCTTTAAACAAACATCTTGAAAGTAAAAAGGATTCTCCCGAGAAAGAGAAGGTGGGGTTTGTTTTTAAAACTCGTGAAAGTATTGTAAAACGTTCTCTGGAAGGAGAATGGGTGTGTTTGTGAAACAAATAAATATATTGAAAGAGTGTTAAAAGGTTTCTGTCCACGAATAGAAAGGTTATTATGTTAGTTGAATAAGAGACAGGCATAAGAAAGCACTATGCATTATTGACTGGAGTCTACATTCAGTAGAATAATAAACATCTACTAAATAAATTGTACTTGGAAAATACTTACTTCCTCTGTTTTACACCCAAACTATATAGATAGTCGTACTTTAAAACTATACATGAATTGGTGTTGATTTCTTGGTGCAAAGCTAACAATGGGCAATCTATATACACTGTCCCCCATAAGAAATCGAATTTCCTAATCTTAGATTATACATCTGTAAACTTACTTTGACCACTAGGAGGACACAATGGATTGTTTGTTTCGAAGTAAGCACAAAGCTACACAATGGGCTATCTGTGCTCAGCCCATCACGGGTATCGAAACCCGGATTTAGTGTGTAAGTCCGCAGACATACCACTGTGCGACGGGGTCGGACACAGTGGAGGGTATAAGTATCAACGTTATTAGCAATTTTATATTCTTCTACATATCGTCAATGAATCATTACATCTGAAAAATATTGAGATCAATAACACCGCTAGAGGGCGTAATGTATTTCTGCAGAGTACCTCACGTGCCTACCATGCTATCCACTTTTTGTCAGTGCTACCTTTGTTGGCTACAACCAGTAAAAATCCAATCGCGCCACCTACATCATATATCTGATGGTTAAACATTCAAAACGTTCACAGTGCCCTCTATTTGTATACATTATTCCATAACATGTCGCAATAAAGTGAAGTTAATATTAAGGTTCCCCGTTCATATAACTTCACGGACTTTCAACGCTAAATCTGGGGATCGATTCCCCTCGGTGAACAAAGCAGATAGCCAAACGTGGCTGTAGAAGAAACAAACAAATAAACAAACTTAACAATTAACAATGGACTTTTATTACTAAGAGTTACACAGTGTGAATCAGGCATGGCCAGGGTGGTTAGTGCCCTCGACTCGTAATCCGAGAGTTGCGGGTTCGAATTCCCGTCATACCCAATATGCTCGCTCTTTCAGCTGTGGGGGCAAATTAATGTGTCGGTCATTACCATTCGTTGGTAAAAGAGAAGCTCAAGAGGTGGCGGTGGATGGATGGTGATGATGATGATTAGCTGTTTTCCATCTAGTTTTACACAAGTAAATTACAGACGGCTAGTGCAGATAGTCTTCCAGTAGCTTTATGTGAAATTAAAGAAACAAACAAAACAATTATAAACAACGACATGAAAGAACAACAATTGTAGACCGTATTGTAACATCATTAAATACATCACACACAGCTTTATCGTTACATTAATTTAAATACAGCACACGCAGCTTTATCATTACATTAATTTAAATACAGCACACACAGTTTTATCATTACACTAATTTAAATACAGCACATACAGCTTTATCGTTACACTAACGTAAATACAGCACACACAGCTTTATCATTACATTAATTTAAATACATCACACACAGCTTTATCATTACATTAATTTAAATACAGCACACACAGCTTTATCATTACACTAATTTAAATACATCACACACAGCTTTATCATTACATTAATTTAAATACATCACACACAGCTTTATCGTTACATTAATTTAAATACATCACACACAGCTTTATCGTTACATTAATTTAAATACATCACACACAGCTTTATCATTACATTAATTTAAATACATCACACACAGCTTTATCATTACATTAATTTAAATACATCACACACAGCTTTATCATTACATTAATTTAAATACAGCACACACAGCTTTATCATTACACTAATTTAAATACATCACACACAGCTTTATCATTACATTAATTTAAATACATCACACACAGCTTTATCGTTACATTAATTTAAATACATCACACACAGCTTTATCGTTACATTAATTTAAATACATCACACACAGCTTTATCATTACATTAATTTAAATACATCACACACAGCTTTATCATTACATTAATTTAAATACATCACACACAGCTTTATCATTACATTAATTTAAATACATCACACACAGCTTTATCATTACATTAATTTAAATACATCACACACAGCTTTATCATTACATTAATTTAAATACATCACACACAGCTTTATCATTACATTAATTTAAATACATCACACACAGCTTTATCATTACATTAATTTAAATACAGCACACACAGCTTTATCGTTACATTAATTTAAATACATCACACACAGCTTTATCGTTACATTAATTTAAATACATCACACACAGCTTTATCATTACATTAATTTAAATACATCACACACAGCTTTATCGTTACATTAATTTAAATACATCACACACAGCTTTATCGTTACATTAATTTAAATACATCACACACAGCTTTATCATTACATTAACTTAAATACAGCACACACAGCTTTATCATTACACTAATTTAAATACAGCACATATTGTTATTTCATTATACTAATTAACATGTTTAGAGGATTTGCTTGTTTGTTTTGTAATTTCGCACGAACTAGTTAGTAACATTTTAACGCCCCCACGTCTCAAAAGGCGGGAATATTTGGTGTGATGAGTATTCAAACCGACGACACTCGGATACGAGTCCAGCACTCCAGCCACATCGACATGCTGGGCGTTTAGTGGAGAGCATGAAAATACATTTCCATTACAGACATTTCTATCGATTTGATAAAATAAAACTTACCATATTCGATGCACTAATTGAGCCCAGGCTGTTAATATAGACGTTAACCCTGATATATGTAGGTTTGTCTGGAAAATATTTAACCCATAATATCATTACTGGACATATTACAAACTGTTTTTCTTTACATTTTCAGTAGGCATATTGTACCACATATTTTAATAAGATCTTAGATTAACTAATAGTATCGGTTAATAATAAATACACATATTTAATATTATTACTAATTAGTTTTAATGTTAAGGATTATTTTGTGGTATATAATTATAAAACTTAGTAAATACTTAAGCTAAACAAGAATTTCAAGTCCATCTTCCCATAGTCAAGATGTCGATCCGACCCCGACTAACACTTGTTACCAAACTTACTGCTCATTCTCAATAGGATAAAACAACTCAGGGAAAGTCGCTTATTCAAGGACAAAATGCTTGTTTGCACAAATCAGTCTCGAACTGGATAAAACCTAAACTGCGAGTTCAAAGTCACGTTCTCACCGGCGGAACTTCAACTAAACCAAATCTACTGAGCTGGAGGAACCACGTAGATAACTCCAATAATGTCGTCTCTAAATAGTGTTTAGTATCAACAGATAAAATACACAAATGTGTATTTAATTAGATGCAAATTTCTGATCTATATAGCTCTAATTACAGGTCAATATTAATTATAATCACGATTGCAGGTACACTGTGTACAGACAGACGTGGATCGTTACATCCATCACATCAAAGGGAATCGTATATAATTATTGTTAGAATTTAAATCTTTCTTCCACATTGTTTCACAGGTTCTAAACAAACTGCTCTCAGTCGCACAGAATAACTACAGACTAACTTTTCAGATGACAACACACTAGTACCAACTGACACTTTATCTGATATCACACTAGTACAGACAGACTCTCCATGTGATAACACACTAGTACAGACTGACACTTCATCTGATATCACACGAGTACAGACAGACTCTCCATGTGATAACACACTAGTACAGACTGACACTTTATCTGATATCACACTAGTACAGACAGACTCTCCATGTGATAAAACAGTAGTACAGACAGACCCTTCATCTGATATCACGCTAAAACAGACTGACTCTTCATGTGATAAAACAGTAGTACAGACAGACTTTCATCTGATATCACAGTAGAACAGACTGATTCTTCATGTGATAACACACTAGTACAGACAGAGTTTTCATCTGATATCACAGTAGAACAGACTGATTCTTCATGTGATAACACACTAGTTCAGACTGATTCTTCATTTGATAACACACTAGTACAGACAGACTATTCATTTTATATAACGCTAGAACAGACTGACTCATTATATGGTAACACACTAGTACAGACAGACTCTTCATCTGATAACACAGTAGTACAGACAGTCGTTGCATCTGATTTCACACTAGAACACACTGACTCTTCATGTGAAAAAAATTTGGAACAGACAGACTCTTCATTCGATATCATACTAGAACAGACTGACTCTTCATCTTATGTCACGCGAGAACAGCCTGACTCTTCATGTGATAACACACTAGTCAGACAGACTCTTCACCTTATATCACGCTAGAGCAGCCTGACTCTTCACGTGATAAAACAGTAGTACAGACAGACTTTTCATCTGATAACACACTAGTACAGACAGACTCTTCATCTTATGTAACTCTAGAACAGACTGACTCTTCATGTGATAACAGACATGTGATAAAGAGATACTCTTCATCTGATATCACACTAGAAGAGACTGACTCTTCATGTGATAACACACCTGTACAGACAGACCCTTCATCTGATATCACACAAGTACACACTAACTCTTCATGTGATAACACACTAGTTCAGACTGATTCTTCATTTGATAACACACTAGTACAGACAGACTATTCATTTTATGTAACGCTAGAACAGACTGACTCATTATATGGTAACACACTAGTACAGACAGAATCTTCATCTGATAACACATAACACAGTAGTACAGACAGTCGTTGCATCTGATTTCACACTAGAACACATTGACTCTTCATGTGAAAAAAATGGAACAGACAGACTCTTCATTCGATATCACACTAGAACAGACTGACTCTTCATGTGATAACACACAAGTACAGACAGAGTTTTCATCTTATGTCACGCTCGAACAGACTGACTCTTCATGTGATAACACACTAGTACAGACAGAGTTTTCATCTTATGTCACGCTCGAACAGACTGACTCTTCATGTGATAACACACTAGTACAGACAGAGTTTTCATCTTATGTCACGCTCGAACAGACTGACTCTTCATGTGATAACACACTTGTACAGAGAGACTTTTCATCTTATGTCACGCTCGAACAGACTGACTCCTCACGTGATAACACAGTAGTACAGACAGCCTTTTCATCTGATATCACTCTAGAACACACTGACTCTTCATGTGATAACACACTCGTTCAGACTGATTTTTCATGTGATAACACACTAGTTCAGACTGACTCCGTAATCCGAGGGCCACGGGTTCGCGCCCGCGTCGCGCCAAACATGCTCGCCCTCCCAGCCGTGGGACCGTTATAATGTGTCGGTCAATCCCACTATTCGTTGGTAAAAGAGTAGCCCAAGAGTTGGCGGTGGGTGGTGATGACTAGCTGCCTTCCCTCTAGTCTTACACTGCAAAATTAGGGACGGCTAGCACAGATAGCCCTCGAGTAGCTTTATGCGAAATTCCAAAAACCAAACCAAACCAATCAGACTGACTCTTCATGTGTTAACACACAGGTTCAGACAGACTCTTCTTCTGATATCACACTAAAACAGACTGATCCTTTATGTGATAACACACTAGTAAAGACAGACTTTTTATCTGATATCACACTAGTACAGACAGACTTTTCATCTGATAACACACTAGTACAGACAGACTCTTCATCTTATGTAAAGCTAGAACAGACTGACTCTTCATGTGATAACACACCTGTACAGACAGACTCTTCATCTTATATCATTCTTGTACAGACTGACTCTTCATGTGATAACACACAAGTACAAAATTAATCCCGTTTCATGTTGTTTTCAGCTTCCATATATCGATTTTAAGTTACTTTTTGAATAGTTTACTATATTTGAGAAATACATTGAAATCATGATTACGAGAATTGGAAGGTTACATGACAAAAATGTATAAATAGTACAGATGTTCTGGTTGAATTTCAAATAAAACTTCAGTGCAAAGATTGAATTTCTTATAACCTTTTCAAAAACGTTTTATTTTGAATATCGCTTTAGAAATGGAAACAGAGAAAGAGATGATATATTTTATGATATTCCAGAAATCCATGAAAGTGGTGTTAGTAACCATTTAATGATTTATAGAAGTTCTCAACTTGACTAAAACTAATCTTCGAATCACCTGTTCCATACGTAGGCCACGCTCGTTTATCGTAACCTTGCAGCACCTTATCTAGGAAGGACAAGCGAGGAGCTTCTGCTCGGGGATGGTCTTCGTGTAATTGTGTGACGTTATCAAGATGGGAAGTCTGGTTCACTTGAAAGCTGTGAAAAAAAAACCCAGAAAGTTTTGTACCATTTAAACAATGAACGAAACTTCGACAAGTCAGAGGATATAAAATTTAAAACATTGTTGATATAGAACCGTTCTGCTGTTTATGTTTTGTGGTTTCATGTGTATTTCAGATGAAATATCTTTCCAACTACTGTTTGTTAGAAGACAGTTTTTTTTAGGCCTAGAGCGAGGAACTTCTTCTCAATACGAAAAAAAATGCGTTCAAAGTTTTAAAATATATAACAAAACTAAATACCATGTTATAGGTTCTAAATATACGTAATTAGAAGAAAAAATAAATCTACATTTACGTTGTTTTTTTGTCATTTGTGGTTTGTAAAAGTAAATAGAAATTATAAGGCCTGTTCATAAAAATCACATAAAACTGCGTGGAATGCTTCCTTTTAGAACTGTCATTAATTCGTTTATAAGAAAAAACCAAATGATATATTTCATAGACTGATTTTGATTTATGGAATTAAAAAAGTGTAAGAAAATGAAACGGAAACTGTATTTACGTGATTTGTGACACAAACGTTAGAACTACTTTCCAATACTTTTCAATATTATTTAATATTGAAACCAAAGATTGTAAGTAAAATTATTTACTTTTAAATTGGAAAGCTTACATTAAAAGGAAATAGTCATGATTGCTTGTTTCTTTACAAACACGTTTAAACTGACCAGCGTTGTTACAACTAACCAATAGTATTGGGGTTAACTTGTTAAACTAACCAGCATTATTACAACTAAACAATAATATGGGAGTTAACAGTACTAAGTCAACTCGTTAAACTAACCAGCATTGTTACAACTAACCAATAATATCCGGGTTAACAGTACTAAGTCAACTCGTTAAACTAACCAGCATTGTTACAACTAACCAATAATATCCGGGTTAACAGTACTAAGTCAACTCGTTAAACTAACCAGCATTGCTAGACAAACTTATAGCATTAAGAATACTGGGCACAAACATGTATTAAAAAGCGTGTCACCAGGAGGTGTGACGATTAATATGACTTGTGAGTAGTACAAATTAACATGTTGAAATTGAAATGTACATTTCTCAGACAATAAACTACAATTTAGTTCCAAAAATAAAAAACTGTTTTTGAACATAGTATAGCGTGCTTAATAATAAGAATTTAATAGGAGGTTTTTTACTGAATTTGAAAATTTAAAAAAATATCATACAGAAAATTATATTGTTGAATTTCAGGACAATGTGGAAATTAATCACTTAATTAAAAAAAATGGTATCTACGGGAGTATTTAACTAAACCTGAGACCCCTTTATTACCATGGTAACTAAGGAAAGTATTAGAATACTGTTAAATACCGTTATAATACCTCTCAGTGATGGACTAAATTACAATGCTCTCAAGATACTATCATTACCATGGTTATATATAAGTGTAAAGTTACTTAAACCTAAATATTAAATTTATATGGTTATTTATTGAAATACTGTTACATCTATACTGTTTGTTATTTTCCCCAACAAATCAACCGCAAGGTGTCGTAGAGCTATGTTTCATTTAGTTTGTTCTTAAACAATTTTTTATAGTTTATTTCTGTCACTGTGTTGTTAGAACTATGTTTCCAGGACAGCACTGGAAGACGAGTGTACACAATTGTCGATCATATAGTTGAAAAACGAGTGTACACATCTGTCGTTAATACTGTTAAAATACGAGTGTACATATATGTCTCTAACAATAATGAAATGCGAGTGTACACATCTGTCGTTAATATAGTTGAAATATGACTGAACACGTCTGTCATTAATACTGTTGAAATATGGGTGTACACATCGGTCGTTAATATAGTTGAGATACGAGTGTACACATCTGTCTCTAATACTGTTGAAATACTAGTGTACACATCTGTCTCTTATATTGTCGAAATAGGAGTGTACACATCTGTCTCTAATATTGTTGAAATAGGAGTGTACACATCTGTCTCTAATACTGTTGAAATACTAGTGTACACATCTGTCTCTTATATTTTCGAAATAGGAGTGTACATCTCTGTCTCTAATATTGTTGAAATAGGAGTGTACACATCTGTCTCTAGTATTGTTGAAATACGAGTATACACATCTGTCATTAATACTGTTGAAATACGACTGAACAAATCTGTCTCTAATATTGTTGAAATACCAGGGTACACATCTGTCTCTAGTATTGTTGAAATACGAGTGTACACATCTGTCGTTAATGTAGTTGAAATACGACTGAACACATCTGTCATTAATACTGTTGAAATACGACTGAACAAATCTGTCTCTAGTATTGTTGAAATACCAGTGTACACATCTGTCTCTAGTATTGTTGAAATACGAGAGTACACATCTGTTGCTACTATAGTTGAAATACGAGTGTACACATTTGTCAGTAATATTGTTGAAATGTTACATCAGACTAACTAAACGTGTTGTACCTCCATCACGAATGACTAGATTTATTTTCAAGTTTGTTAAAGTTTTGCTTTTCTCACGTTTTATTGGCCATATATATTTTGAGTATTTCACATAAACCTTTCCTCTTCCCCATTGATATGTCTGTAGGTGTACTACTTTAAACATTCGGTTTCCACATCCACGGTTGGCAGACCACCAAACCAACAGTATTTGGAAACAATATTTTCCTGCGTTTCAGAAACTCTCTACACTTGAAACAAAATATATATCTTAGTTGTTGTGTGCTGATATTAAAGATGGTTTCCTCATTTTCAGGTTTATGTCATGAGACTTAAATCCGAAATATATACATTTTGCTAGCAATGGGGTTAGGTCCAAAATAAAATAAGCAAATTACGACAGAAAATAGTAGTTGTAGTTACAGCTGTTTTTTACCTATGTTGTTGGAGAGGTTTTTATTTGTCTACTTCTTTCTTTTTACTTAAACTCAAAGCTAAATAACTGACTATCTGTGCTCTGCCCATTACGGGTATCGAAACCCTAAGTTATAAGCGTTGTAAGTTCACAGACAAATTGCTGTACCACTTAGGGTGCTCTTTTCTTATTAACTGGAATCTCTCATTTTTTGGAAGTGAGATCTTAAAGATCTATCACACTAGTAGAGAAACCAACCAAGCTAACACTCTTACCACTTAACCAAACTTTACTATTTAAAGTAGTGATTCCTAACTGGTTGATCTTAAAATTCTATCACACTAGGAGAGAAACCAACCAAGCTGAGACTTTTACCAGTTAACCAAACTTTAGTATTTAAATTAGTGATTCCCAACTGGTTAATCTTAAAGTTACATCACACTAGTAAAGAAACCAACCAAGCTGAGACTTTTACCAGTTAACCAAATCTTAGTATTTTAAGAAGTGATTCCTAACTAGTTGATCTTAAAGTTGTATCACACTAGTAGAGAAACTAACTAAACTGAGACTTTTACCAGTCAACCAAACCTTAGGATTTAAAGTAGTGATTCCTAACTGGTTGATCTTAAAGTTGTATCACACTAGTAAAGAAACCAACCAAGCTGAGACTTTTACCAGTTAACAAAACTTTAAAATTTAAATTAGTGATTCCCAACTGGTTGATCTTAAAGTTACATCACACTAGTAAATAACCCAACCAAGCTGAGACTTTTAACAGTCAACCAAACCTTAGTATTTAAAGTAGTGATTCTTAACTGATTGATCTTAATGTTGCATCACACTAGTAAAGAAACCAACCAAGCTGAGACTTTTACCAGTTAACCAAACCTTAGTATTTAAAGAAGAGATCCCTAACTGGTTGATCTTAAAGTTGTATCACACTAGTAAAGAAACCAACCAAGCTGAGACTTTTAACAGTTAACCAAACCTTAGTATTTAAAGTAGTGATTCTTAACTGATTGATCTTAATGTTACATCACACTAGAAAAGAAACCAACCAAACTGAGACTTTTAACAGTTAACCAAACCTTAGTATTTAAAGAAGTGATTCCTAACTGGTTGAGCTTATAGTTGTATCACACTAGTAAAGAAACCAACCAAGCTGAGACTTTTACCAGTTAACCAAACCTTAGTATTTTAAGAAGTGATTCCTAACTGGTTGATCTTAAAGTTGTATCACACAAGTAGAGAAACCAACCAAGCTGAGACTTTTAACAGTTAACCAAACCTTAGTATTTAAAGTAGTGATTCCTAACTGGTTGATCTTAAAGTTGTATCACACTAGTAAAGAAACCAACCAAGCTGAGACTTTTACCAATTAACTAAACCTTAGTATTTAAAGTAGTGATTCCTAACTGGTTGATCTTAAAGTTGCATCACACTAGTAAAAAAACCAACTAATCTAAGATTCTTACCAGTCAACCAAACCTTATAATTTAAAGTAGTGATTCCTAACTGGTTGATCTTAAAGTTGCATCACACTAGTAAAGAAACCAACTAATCTAAGATTCTTACCAGTCAACCAAACTTTATAATTTAAAGTAGTGATTCCTAACTGGTTGATCATAAAGTTCTATCACACTAGTAAAGAAACCAACCAAGCTGAGACTCTTACCAGTCAACCAAACCTTAGTATTTAAAGTAGCGATTCCTAACTGGTTGATCTTAAAATTCTATCACACTAGGAGAGAAACCAACCAAGCTGAGACTTTTACCAGTTAACAAAACTTTAGTATTTAAATTAGTGATTCCCAACTGGTTGATCTTAAAGTTACATCACAATAGTAAAGAAACCAACCAGGCTGAGACTTTTACCAGTTAACCAAACCTTAGTATTTAAAGTAGTGATTCCTAACTGGTTGATCTTAAAGTTGTATCACAGTAGTAAAGAAATCAACCAAGCTGAGACTTTTACCAGTCAACCAAACCTTACTATTTAAAATAGTGATTCCTACTGGTTGATCTTAAAGTTGTATCACACTAGTAAAGAAACCAACCAAGCTGAGACTTTTACCAGTTAACCAAATCTTAGTATTTTAAGAAGTGATTCCTAACTAGTTGATCTTAAAGTTGTATCACACTAGTAGAGAAACTAACTAAACTGAGACTTTTACCAGTCAACCAAACCTTAGGATTTAAAGTAGTGATTCCTAACTGGTTGATCTTAAAGTTGTATCACACTAGTAAAGAAACCAACCAAGCTGAGACTTTTACCAGTTAACAAAACTTTAAAATTTAAATTAGTGATTCCCAACTGGTTGATCTTAAAGTTACATCACACTAGTAAATAACCCAACCAAGCTGAGACTTTTAACAATCAACCAAACCTTAGGATTTAAAGTAGTGATTCCTAACTGGTTGATCTTAAAGTTGTATCACACTAGTAAAGAAATCAAACAAGCTGAGAATTTTACCAGTCAACCAAACCTTACTATTTAAAATAGTGATTCCTACTGGTTGATCTTAAAGTTGTATCACAATAGTAAAGAAACTAACCAAGCTGAGACTTTTAACAGTTAACCAAACCTTAGTATTTAAAGTAGCGATTCCTAACTGGTTGATCTTAAAATTCTATCACACTAGGAGAGAAACCAACCAAGCTGAGACTTTTACCAGTTAACCAAACCTTAGTATTTAAAGAAGTGATTCCTAACTGGTTGATCTTAAAGTTGCATCACACTAGTAAAGAAACCAACCAAGCTGAGACTTTTACCAGTTAACCAAACCTTAGTATTTTAAGAAGTGATTCCTAACTGGTTGATCTTAAAGTTGTATCACACAAGTAGAGAAACTAACCAAGCTGAGACTTTTAACAGTTAACCAAACCTTAGTATTTAAAGTAGTGATTCCTAACTGGTTGATCTTAAAGTTGTATCACACTAGTAAAGAAACCAACCAAGCTGAGACTTTTACCAATTAACTAAACCTTAGTATTTAAAGTAGTGATTCCTAACTGGTTGATCTTAAAGTTGCATCACACTAGTAAAAAAACCAACTAATCTAAGATTCTTACCAGTCAACCAAACCTTATAATTTAAAGTAGTGATTCCTAACTGGTTGATCTTAAAGTTGCATCACACTAGTAAAGAAACCAACTAATCTAAGATTCTTACCAGTCAACCAAACTTTATAATTTAAAGTAGTGATTCCTAACTGGTTGATCATAAAGTTCTATCACACTAGTAAAGAAACCAACCAAGCTGAGACTCTTACCAGTCAACCAAACCTTAGTATTTAAAGTAGCGATTCCTAACTGGTTGATCTTAAAATTCTATCACACTAGGAGAGAAACCAACCAAGCTGAGACTTTTACCAGTTAACAAAACTTTAGTATTTAAATTAGTGATTCCCAACTGGTTGATCTTAAAGTTACATCACAATAGTAAAGAAACCAACCAGGCTGAGACTTTTACCAGTTAACCAAACCTTAGTATTTTAAGAAGTGATTCCTAACTGGTTGATCTTAAAGTTGTATCACACCAGTAGAGAAACTGACTAAGCTGAGACTTTTACCAGTCAACCAAACCTTACTATTTAAAATAGTGATTCCTACTGGTTGATCTTAAAGTTGTATCACACTAGTAAAGAAACCAAAAAAGCTGAGACTTTTACCAGTTAACCAAATCTTAGTATTTTAAGAAGTGATTCCTAACTAGTTGATCTTAAAGTTGTATCACACTAGTAGAGAAACTAACTAAACTGAGACTTTTACCAGTCAACCAAACCTTAGGATTTAAAGTAGTGATTCCTAACTGGTTGATCTTAAAGTTGTATCACACTAGTAAAGAAACCAACCAAGCTGAGACTTTTACCAGTTAACAAAACTTTAAAATTTAAATTAGTGATTCCCAACTGGTTGATCTTAAAGTTACATCACACTAGTAAATAACCCAACCAAGCTGAGACTTTTAACAGTCAACCAAACCTTAGGATTTAAAGTAGTGATTCCTAACTGGTTGATCTTAAAGTTGTATCACACTAGTAAAGAAATCAAACAAGCTGAGACTTTTACCAGTCAACCAAACCTTACTATTTAAAATAGTGATTCCTACTGGTTGATCTTAAAGTTGTATCACAATAGTAAAGAAACTAACCAAGCTGAGACTTTTAACAGTTAACCAAACCTTAGTATTTAAAGTAGCGATTCCTAACTGGTTGATCTTAAAATTCTATCACACTAGGAGAGAAACCAACCAAGCTGAGACTTTTACCAGTTAACCAAACCTTAGTATTTAAAGAAGTGATTCCTAACTGGTTGATCTTAAAGTTGCATCACACTAGTAAAGAAACCAACCAAGCTGAGACTTTTACCAGTTAACCAAATCTTAGTATTTTAAGAAGTGATTCCTAACTGGTTGATCTTAAAGTTGTATCACACCAGTAGAGAAACTGACTAAGCTGAGACTTTTACCAGTCAACCAAACCTTAGGATTTAAAGTAGTGATTCCTAACTGGTTGATCTTAAAGTTGTATCACACTAGTAAAGAAAGCAACCAAGCTGAGACTTTTACCAGTTAACAAAACATTAAAATTTAAATTAGTGATTCCCAACTGGTTGATCTTAAAGTTACATCACACTAGTAAATAACCCAACCAAGCTGAGACTTTTAACAGTCAATCAAACCTTAGAATTTAAAGTAGTGATTCCTAACTGGTTGATCTTAAAGTTGTATCACACTAGTAAAGAAATCAAACAAGCTGAGACTTTTACCAGTCAACCAAACCTTACTATTTAAAATAGTGATTCCTACTGGTTGATCTTAAAGTTGTATCACAATAGTAAAGAAACCAACCAAGCTGAGACTTTTAACAGTTAACCAAACCTTAGTATTTAAAGTAGTGATTCTTAACTGATTGATCTTAATGTTACATCACACTAGAAAAGAAACCAACCAAACTGAGACTTTTAACAGTTAACCAAACCTTAGTATTTAAAGAAGTGATTCCTAACTGGTTGATCTTAAAGTTGCATCACACTAGTAAAGAAACCAACCAAGCTGAGACTTTTACCAGTTAACCAAACCTTAGTATTTAAAGAAGAGATCCCTAACTGGTTGATCTTAAAGTTGTATCACACTAGTAAAGAAACCAACCAAGCTGAGACTTTTAACAGTTAACCAAACCTTAGTATTTAAAGTAGTGATTCTTAACTGATTGATCTTAATGTTACATCACACTAGAAAAGAAACCAACCAAACTGAGACTTTTAACAGTTAACCAAACCTTAGTATTTAAAGAAGTGATTCCTAACTGGTTGATCTTAAAGTTGTATCACACTAGTAAAGAAACCAACCAAGCTGAGACTTTTACCAGTTAACCAAACCTTAGTATTTTAAGAAGTGATTCCTAACTGGTTGATCTTAAAGTTGTATCACACAAGTAGAGAAACTAACCAAGCTGAGACTTTTAACAGTTAACCAAACCTTAGTATTTAAAGTAGTGATTCCTAACTGGTTGATCTTAAAGTTGTATCACACTAGTAAAGAAACCAACCAAGCTGAGACTTTTACCAGTTAACCAAACCTTAGTATTTAAAGTAGTGATTCCTAACTGGTTGATCTTAAAGTTGCATCACACTAGTAAAAAAACCAACTAATCTAAGATTCTTACCAGTCAACCAAACCTTATAATTTAAAGTAGTGATTCCTAACTGGTTGATCTTAAAGTTGCATCACACTAGTAAAGAAACCAACTAATCTAAGATTCTTACCAGTCAACCAAACTTTATAATTTAAAGTAGTGATTCCTAACTGGTTGATCTTAAAGTTCTATCACACTAGTAAAGAAACCAACCAAGCTGAGACTCTTACCAGTCAACCAAACCTTAGTATTTAAAGTAGTGATTCCTAACTGGTTGATCTTAAAATTCTATCACACTAGGAGAGAAACCAACCAAGCTGAGACTTTTACCAGTTAACAAAACTTTAGTATTTAAATTAGTGATTCCCAACTGGTTGATCTTAAAGTTACATCACAATAGTAAAGAAACCAACCAAGCTGAGACTTTTACCAGTTAACCAAACCTTAGTATTTAAAGTAGTGATTCCTAACTGGTTGATCTTAAAGTTGTATCACACTAGTAAAGAAACCAACCAAGCTGAGACTTTACCAGTCAACCAAACCTTAGTATTTAAAATAGTGATTCCTAACTGGTTGATCTTAAAGTTGTATCACACTAGTAAAGAAACCAACCAAGCTGAGACTTTTACCAGTTAACCAAACCTTAGTATTTAAAGTAGTGATTCCTAACTGGTTGATCTTAAAGTTGTATCACAATAGTAAAGAAACCAACCAAGCTGAGACTTTTACCAGTTAACCAAACCTTAGTATTTAAAGAAGTGATTCCTAACTGGTTGATCTTAAAGTTGTATCACACTAGTAAAGAAACCAACCAAGCTGAGACTTTTACCAGTTAACAAAACTTTAAAATTTAAATTAGTGATTCCCAACTGGTTGATCTTAAAGTTACATCACACTAGTAAAGAAACCAACCAAGCTGAGACTTTTACCAGTTAACCAAACCTTAGTATTTAAAGTAGTGATTCCTAACTGGTTGATCTTAAAGTTGTATCACACTAGTAAAGAAACCAACCAAGCTGAGACTTTTACCAGTTAACCAAACCTTAGTATTTAAAGTAGTGATTCCTAACTGGTTGATCTTAAAGTTGTATCACACTAGTAGAGAAACCAACCAAGCTGAGACTTTTACCAGTTAACCAAACTTTAGTATTTAAATTAGTGATTCCCAACTGGTTAATCTTAAAGTTACATCACACTAGTAAAGAAACCAACCAAGCTGAGACTTTTACCAGTTAACCAAACCTTAGTATTTAAGAAGTGATTCCTAACTGGTTGATCTTAAAGTTGTATCACACTAGTAAGAGAAACCAACCAAGCTGAGACTTTTACCAGTCAACCAAACCTTAGTATTTAAAGTAGTGATTCCTAACTGGTTGATCTTAAAGTTGTATCACACTAGTAAAGAAACCAACCAAGCTGAGACTTTTACCAGTTAACAAAACTTTAAAATTTAAATTAGTGATTCCCAACTGGTTGATCTTAAAGTTACATCACACTAGTAAAGAAACCAACCAAGCTGAGACTTTTAACAGTCAATCAAACCTTAGTATTTAAAGTAGTGATTCCTAACTGGTTGATCTTAAAGTTGTATCACACTAGTAAAGAAACCAAACAAGCTGAGACTTTTACCAGTCAACCAAACCTTAGTATTTAAAATAGTGATTCCTAACTGGTTGATCTTAAAGTTGTATCACACTAGTAAAGAAACCAACCAAGCTGAGACTTTTAACAGTTAACCAAACCTTAGTATTTAAAGTAGTGATTCCTAACTGGTTGATCTTAAAGTTGTATCACACTAGTAAAGAAACCAACCAAGCTGAGACTTTTACCAGTTAACCAAACCTTAGTATTTAAAGAAGTGATTCCTAACTGGTTGATCTTAAAGTTGCATCACACTAGTAAAGAAACCAACCAAGCTGAGACTTTTACCAGTTAACCAAACCTTAGTATTTAAAGAAGAGATCCCTAACTGGTTGATCTTAAAGTTGTATCACACTAGTAAAGAAACCAACCAAGCTGAGACTTTTACCAGTTAACCAAACCTTAGTATTTAAAGTAGTGATTCCTAACTGGTTGATCTTAAAGTTGTATCACACTAGTAAAGAAACCAACCAAGCTGAGACTTTTACCAGTTAACCAAACCTTAGTATTTAAAGTAGTGATTCCTAACTGGTTGATCTTAAAGTTGTATCACACTAGTAAAGAAACCAACCAAGCTGAGACTTTTACCAGTTAACCAAACCTTAGTATTTAAAGTAGTGATTCCTAACTGGTTGATCTTAAAGTTGTATCACACTAGTAAAGAAACCAACCAAGCTGAGACTTTTACCAGTTAACCAAACCTTAGTATTTAAAAGTAGTGATTCCTAACTGGTTGATCTTAAAGTTGTATCACACTAGTAAAGAAACCAACCAAGCTGAGACTTTTACCAGTCAACCAAACCTTAGTATTTAAAGTAGTGATTCCTAACTGGTTGATCTTAAAGTTGTATCACACTAGTAAAGAAACCAACCAAGCTGAGACTTTTACCAGTTAACCAAACCTTAGTATTTAAATTAGTGATTCCTAACTGGTTGATCTTAAAGTTACATCACACTAGTAAAGAAACCAACCAAGCTGAGACTTTTACCAGTTAACCAAACCTTAGTATTTAAAGTAGTGATTCCTAACTGGTTGATCTTAAAGTTGTATCACACTAGTAAAGAAACCAACCAAGCTGAGACTTTTACCAGTCAACCAAACCTTACTATTTAAAATAGTGATTCCTACTGGTTGATCTTAAAGTTGTATCACACTAGTAAAGAAACCAACCAAGCTGAGACTTTTACCAGTTAACCAAACCTTAGTATTTAAAGTAGTGATTCCTAACTGGTTGATCTTAAAGTTACATCACACTAGTAAAGAAACCAACCAAGCTGAGACTTTTAACAGTTAACCAAACCTTAGTATTTAAAGTAGTGATTCCTAACTGGTTGATCTTAAAGTTGTATCACACTAGTAAAGAAACCAACCAAGCTGAGACTTTTACCAGTTAACCAAACCTTAGTATTTAAAGTAGTGATTCCTAACTGGTTGATCTTAAAGTTGTATCACACTAGTAAAGAAACCAACCAAGCTGAGACTTTTAACAGTTAACCAAACCTTAGTATTTAAAGTAGTGATTCCTAACTGGTTGATCTTAAAGTTACATCACACTAGTAAAGAAACCAACCAAGCTGAGACTTTTACCAGTTAACCAAACCTTAGTATTTAAAGAAGTGATTCCTAACTGGTTGATCTTAAAGTTGTATCACACTAGTAAAGAAACCAACCAAGCTGAGACTTTTACCAGTTAACCAAACCTTAGTATTTAAAGTAGTGATTCCTAACTGGTTGAGCTTATAGTTGTATCACACTAGTAAAGAAACCAACCAAGCTGAGACTTTTAACAGTTAACCAAACCTTAGTATTTAAAGTAGTGATTCCTAACTGGTTGATCTTAAAGTTGTATCACACTAGTAAAGAAACCAACCAAGCTGAGACTTTTACCAGTTAACCAAACCTTAGTATTTAAAGTAGTGATTCCTAACTGGTTGATCTTAAAGTTGCATCACACTAGTAAAGAAACCAACCAAGCTGAGATTTTTACCAGTCAACCAAACCT
The DNA here is from genome assembly GCF_004210375.1 of Tachypleus tridentatus. Lineage (NCBI taxonomy): Eukaryota > Metazoa > Arthropoda > Merostomata > Xiphosura > Limulidae > Tachypleus > Tachypleus tridentatus. The sequence continues at coordinate 267,363,983 of NC_134837.1, forward strand.
TATAATTTAAAGTAGTGATTCCTAACTGGTTGATCTTAAAGTTGTATCACACTAGTAAAGAAACCAACCAAGCTGAGATTCTTACCAGTCAACCAAACCTTATATTTAAAGTAGTGATTCCTAACTGGTTGATCTTAAAGTTCTATCACACTAGTAAAGAAACCAACCAAGCTGAGACTTTTACCAGTTAACCAAACCTTAGTATTTAAAGTAGTGATTCCTAACTGGTTGATCTTAAAGTTCTATCACACTAGTAAAGAAACCAACCAAGCTGAGACTTTTACCAGTTAACCAAACCTTAGTATTTAAATTAGTGATTCCTAACTGGTTGATCTTAAAGTTACATCACACTAGTAAAGAAACCAACCAAGCTGAGACTTTTACCAGTCAACCAAACCTTAGTATTTAAAGTAGTGATTCCTAACTGGTTGATCTTAAAGTTGTATCACACTAGTAAAGAAACCAACCAAGCTGAGACTTTTACCAGTTAACCAAACCTTAGTATTTAAAATAGTGATTCCTAACTGGTTGATCTTAAAGTTGTATCACACTAGTAAAGAAACCAACCAAGCTGAGACTTTTACCAGTCAACCAAACCTTAGTATTTAAAGTAGTGATTCCTAACTGGTTGATCTTAAAGTTGTATCACACTAGTAAAGAAACCAACCAAGCTGAGACTTTTACCAGTTAACCAAACCTTAGTATTTAAATTAGTGATTCCTAACTGGTTGATCTTAAAGTTACATCACACTAGTAAAGAAACCAACCAAGCTGAGACTTTTACCAGTCAACCAAACCTTAGTATTTAAAGTAGTGATTCCTAACTGGTTGATCTTAAAGTTGTATCACACTAGTAAAGAAACCAAACAAGCTGAGACTTTTACCAGTCAACCAAACCTTACTATTTAAAGTAGTGATTCCTAACTGGTTGATCTTAAAGTTGTATCACACTAGTAAAGAAACCAACCAAGCTGAGACTTTTACCAGTTAACCAAACCTTAGTATTTAAAGTAGTGATTCCTAACTGGTTGATCTTAAAATTCTATCACACTAGTAAAGAAACCAACCAAGCTGAGACTTTTACCAGTTAACCAAACCTTAGTATTTAAAGAAGTGATTCCTAACTGGTTGATCTTAAAGTTGCATCACACTAGTAAAGAAACCAACCAAGCTGAGACTTTTACCAGTTAACCAAATCTTAGTATTTTAAGAAGTGATTCCTAACTGGTTGATCTTAAAGTTGTATCACACTAGTAGAGAAACCAACCAAGCTGAGACTTTTACCAGTCAACCAAACCTTAGGATTTAAAGTAGTGATTCCTAACTGGTTGATCTTAAAGTTGTATCACACTAGTAAAGAAACCAACCAAGCTGAGACTTTTACCAGTTAACAAAACATTAAAATTTAAATTAGTGATTCCCAACTGGTTGATCTTAAAGTTACATCACACTAGTAAATAACCCAACCAAGCTGAGACTTTTAACAGTCAATCAAACCTTAGTATTTAAAGTAGTGATTCCTAACTGGTTGATCTTAAAGTTGTATCACACTAGTAAAGAAATCAAACAAGCTGAGACTTTTACCAGTCAACCAAACCTTACTATTTAAATAGTGATTCCTAACTGGTTGATCTTAAAGTTGTATCACACTAGTAAAGAAACCAACCAAGCTGAGACTTTTACCAGTTAACCAAACCTTAGTATTTAAAGTAGTGATTCCTAACTGGTTGATCTTAAAGTTGTATCACACTAGTAAAGAAACCAACCAAGCTGAGACTTTTACCAGTTAACCAAACCTTAGTATTTAAAGTAGTGATTCCTAACTGGTTGATCTTAAAGTTGTATCACACTAGTAAAGAAACCAACCAAGCTGAGACTTTTACCAGTTAACCAAACCTTAGTATTTAAAATAGTGATTCCTAACTGGTTGATCTTAAAGTTGTATCACACTAGTAAAGAAACCAACCAAGCTGAGACTTTTAACAGTTAACCAAACCTTAGTATTTAAAGTAGTGATTCCTAACTGGTTGATCTTAAAGTTGTATCACACTAGTAAAGAAACCAACCAAGCTGAGACTTTTACCAGTTAACCAAACCTTAGTATTTAAAGTAGTGATTCCTAACTGGTTGATCTTAAAGTTGCATCACACTAGTAAAGAAACCAACCAAGCTGAGACTTTTACCAGTTAACCAAACCTTAGTATTTAAAGAAGTGATTCCTAACTGGTTGATCTTAAAGTTGTATCACACTAGTAAAGAAACCAACCAAGCTGAGACTTTTACCAGTCAACCAAACCTTAGTATTTAAAGTAGTGATTCCTAACTGGTTGATCTTAAAGTTGTATCACACTAGTAAAGAAACCAACCAAGCTGAGACTTTTACCAGTTAACCAAACCTTAGTATTTAAATTAGTGATTCCTAACTGGTTGATCTTAAAGTTACATCACACTAGTAAAGAAACCAACCAAGCTGAGACTTTTAACAGTCAACCAAACCTTAGTATTTAAAGTAGTGATTCCTAACTGGTTGATCTTAAAGTTGTATCACACTAGTAAAGAAACCAACCAAGCTGAGACTTTTACCAGTCAACCAAACCTTACTATTTAAAATAGTGATTCCTACTGGTTGATCTTAAAGTTGTATCACACTAGTAAAGAAACCAACCAAGCTGAGACTTTTAACAGTTAACCAAACCTTAGTATTTAAAGTAGTGATTCCTAACTGGTTGATCTTAAAGTTGTATCACACTAGTAAAGAAACCAACCAAGCTGAGACTTTTACCAGTTAACCAAACCTTAGTATTTAAAGTAGTGATTCCTAACTGGTTGATCTTAAAGTTGTATCACACTAGTAAAGAAACCAACCAAGCTGAGACTTTTACCAGTTAACCAAACCTTAGTATTTAAAGTAGTGATTCCTAACTGGTTGATCTTAAAGTTGTATCACACTAGTAAAGAAACCAACCAAGCTGAGACTTTTACCAGTTAACCAAACCTTAGTATTTAAAGTAGTGATTCCTAACTGGTTGATCTTAAAGTTGTATCACACTAGTAAAGAAACCAACCAAGCTGAGACTTTTACCAGTTAACCAAACCTTAGTATTTAAAGTAGTGATTCCTAACTGGTTGATCTTAAAGTTGTATCACACTAGTAAAGAAACCAACCAAGCTGAGACTTTTACCAGTTAACCAAACCTTAGTATTTAAAGTAGTGATTCCTAACTGGTTGATCTTAAAGTTGTATCACACTAGTAAAGAAACCAACCAAGCTGAGACTTTTACCAGTTAACCAAACCTTAGTATTTAAAGTAGTGATTCCTAACTGGTTGATCTTAAAGTTGTATCACACTAGTAAAGAAACCAACCAAGCTGAGACTTTTACCAGTTAACCAAACCTTAGTATTTAAAGTAGTGATTCCTAACTGGTTGATCTTAAAGTTGCATCACACTAGTAAAGAAACCAACCAAGCTGAGACTTTTACCAGTTAACCAAACCTTAGTATTTAAAGTAGTGATTCCTAACTGGTTGATCTTAAAGTTGTATCACACTAGTAAAGAAACCAACCAAGCTGAGACTTTTACCAGTCAACCAAACCTTAGTATTTAAAGTAGTGATTCCTAACTGGTTGATCTTAAAGTTGTATCACACTAGTAAAGAAACCAACCAAGCTGAGACTTTTACCAGTTAACCAAACCTTAGTATTTAAAGTAGTGATTCCTAACTGGTTGATCTTAAAGTTGTATCACACTAGTAAAGAAACCAACCAAGCTGAGACTTTTACCAGTTAACCAAACCTTAGTATTTAAAGTAGTGATTCCTAACTGGTTGATCTTAAAGTTGTATCACACTAGTAAAGAAACCAACCAAGCTGAGACTTTTACCAGTTAACCAAACCTTAGTATTTAAAGTAGTGATTCCTAACTGGTTGATCTTAAAGTTGTATCACACTAGTAAAGAAACCAACCAAGCTGAGACTTTTACCAGTCAACCAAACCTTAGTATTTAAAGTAGTGATTCCTAACTGGTTGATCTTAAAGTTGTATCACACTAGTAAAGAAACCAACCAAGCTGAGACTTTTACCAGTTAACCAAACCTTAGTATTTAAAGTAGTGATTCCTAACTGGTTGATCTTAAAGTTACATCACACTAGTAAAGAAACCAACCAAGCTGAGACTTTTAACAGTCAACCAAACCTTAGTATTTAAAGTAGTGATTCCTAACTGGTTGATCTTAAAGTTGTATCACACTAGTAAAGAAATCAAACAAGCTGAGACTTTTACCAGTCAACCAAACCTTACTATTTAAAATAGTGATTCCTAACTGGTTGATCTTAAAGTTGTATCACACTAGTAAAGAAACCAACCAAGCTGAGACTTTTAACAGTTAACCAAACCTTAGTATTTAAAGTAGTGATTCCTAACTGGTTGATCTTAAAGTTCTATCACACTAGTAAAGAAACCAACCAAGCTGAGACTTTTACCAGTTAACCAAACCTTAGTATTTAAAGTAGTGATTCCTAACTGGTTGATCTTAAAGTTGCATCACACTAGTAAAGAAACCAACCAAGCTGAGACTTTTACCAGTTAACCAAATCTTAGTATTTAAAGAAGTGATTCCTAACTGGTTGATCTTAAAGTTGTATCACACTAGTAAAGAAACCAACCAAGCTGAGACTTTTACCAGTCAACCAAACCTTAGGATTTAAAGTAGTGATTCCTAACTGGTTGATCTTAAAGTTGTATCACACTAGTAAAGAAACCAACCAAGCTGAGACTTTTACCAGTTAACAAAACCTTAAAATTTAAATTAGTGATTCCTAACTGGTTGATCTTAAAGTTACATCACACTAGTAAAGAAACCAACCAAGCTGAGACTTTTAACAGTCAACCAAACCTTAGTATTTAAAGTAGTGATTCCTAACTGGTTGATCTTAAAGTTGTATCACACTAGTAAAGAAATCAAACAAGCTGAGACTTTTACCAGTCAACCAAACCTTACTATTTAAAATAGTGATTCCTAACTGGTTGATCTTAAAGTTGTATCACACTAGTAAAGAAACCAACCAAGCTGAGACTTTTAACAGTTAACCAAACCTTAGTATTTAAAGTAGTGATTCCTAACTGGTTGATCTTAAAGTTACATCACACTAGTAAAGAAACCAACCAAGCTGAGACTTTTAACAGTTAACCAAACCTTAGTATTTAAAGAAGTGATTCCTAACTGGTTGATCTTAAAGTTGCATCACACTAGTAAAGAAACCAACCAAGCTGAGACTTTTACCAGTTAACCAAACCTTAGTATTTAAAGAAGTGATTCCTAACTGGTTGATCTTAAAGTTGTATCACACTAGTAAAGAAACCAACCAAGCTGAGACTTTTACCAGTTAACCAAACCTTAGTATTTAAAGTAGTGATTCCTAACTGGTTGATCTTAAAGTTGTATCACACTAGTAAAGAAACCAACCAAGCTGAGACTTTTACCAGTTAACCAAACCTTAGTATTTAAAATAGTGATTCCTAACTGGTTGATCTTAAAGTTGTATCACACTAGTAAAGAAACCAACCAAGCTGAGACTTTTACCAGTTAACCAAACCTTAGTATTTAAAGTAGTGATTCCTAACTGGTTGATCTTAAAGTTCTATCACACTAGTAAAGAAACCAACCAAGCTGAGACTTTTACCAGTTAACCAAACCTTAGTATTTAAAAGTGATTCCTAACTGGTTGATCTTAAAGTTGCATCACACTAGTAAAGAAACCAACCAAGCTGAGACTTTTACCAGTTAACCAAACCTTAGTATTTTAAGAAGTGATTCCTAACTGGTTGATCTTAAAGTTGTATCACACTAGTAAAGAAACCAACTAAGCTGAGACTTTTACCAGTCAACCAAACCTTAGGATTTAAAGTAGTGATTCCTAACTGGTTGATCTTAAAGTTGTATCACACTAGTAAAGAAAGCAACCAAGCTGAGACTTTTACCAGTTAACAAAACATTAAAATTTAAATTAGTGATTCCCAACTGGTTGATCTTAAAGTTACATCACACTAGTAAAGAAACCAACCAAGCTGAGACTTTTAACAGTCAACCAAACCTTAGTATTTAAAGTAGTGATTCCTAACTGGTTGATCTTAAAGTTGTATCACACTAGTAAAGAAATCAAACAAGCTGAGACTTTTACCAGTCAACCAAACCTTACTATTTAAAATAGTGATTCCTAACTGGTTGATCTTAAAGTTGTATCACACTAGTAAAGAAACCAACCAAGCTGAGACTTTTAACAGTTAACCAAACCTTAGTATTTAAAGTAGTGATTCCTAACTGGTTGATCTTAATGTTACATCACACTAGAAAAGAAACCAACCAAGCTGAGACTTTTAACAGTTAACCAAACCTTAGTATTTAAAGAAGTGATTCCTAACTGGTTGATCTTAAAGTTGCATCACACTAGTAAAGAAACCAACCAAGCTGAGACTTTTACCAGTTAACCAAACCTTAGTATTTAAAGAAGTGATTCCTAACTGGTTGATCTTAAAGTTGTATCACACTAGTAAAGAAACCAACCAAGCTGAGACTTTTACCAATTAACTAAACCTTAGTATTTAAAGTAGTGATTCCTAACTGGTTGATCTTAAAGTTACATCACACTAGTAAAGAAACCAACCAAGCTGAGACTTTTAACAGTTAACCAAACCTTAGTATTTAAAAAGTGATTCCTAACTGGTTGATCTTAAAGTTGTATCACACTAGTAAAGAAACCAACCAAGCTGAGACTTTTACCAGTTAACCAAACCTTAGTATTTAAAGTAGTGATTCCTAACTGGTTGATCTTAAAGTTGTATCACACTAGTAAAGAAACCAACCAAGCTGAGACTTTTACCAGTTAACCAAACCTTAGTATTTAAAGAAGTGATTCCTAACTGGTTGATCTTAAAGTTGCATCACACTAGTAAAGAAACCAACCAAGCTGAGACTTTTACCAGTTAACCAAACCTTAGTATTTAAAGTAGTGATTCCTAACTGGTTGATCTTAAAGTTGCATCACACTAGTAAAGAAACCAACCAAGCTGAGACTTTTACCAGTCAACCAAACCTTAGTATTTAAAGTAGTGATTCCTAACTGGTTGATCTTAAAGTTGTATCACACTAGTAAAGAAACCAACCAAGCTGAGACTTTTACCAGTCAACCAAACCTTAGTATTTAAAGTAGTGATTCCTAACTGGTTGATCTTAAAGTTGTATCACACTAGTAAAGAAACCAACCAAGCTGAGACTTTTACCAGTTAACCAAACCTTAGTATTTAAAGTAGTGATTCCTAACTGGTTGATCTTAAAGTTGTATCACACTAGTAAAGAAACCAACCAAGCTGAGACTTTTACCAGTTAACCAAACCTTAGTATTTAAAGTAGTGATTCCTAACTGGTTGATCTTAAAGTTGTATCACACTAGTAAAGAAACCAACCAAGCTGAGACTTTTACCAGTTAACCAAACCTTAGTATTTAAAGTAGTGATTCCTAACTGGTTGATCTTAAAGTTGTATCACACTAGTAAAGAAACCAACCAAGCTGAGACTTTTACCAGTTAACCAAACCTTAGTATTTAAAGTAGTGATTCCTAACTGGTTGATCTTAAAGTTGTATCACACTAGTAAAGAAACCAACCAAGCTGAGACTTTTACCAGTCAACCAAACCTTAGTATTTAAAGTAGTGATTCCTAACTGGTTGATCTTAGAGTTGTATCACACTAGTAAAGAAACCAACCAAGCTGAGACTTTTACCAGTTAACCAAACCTTAGTATTTAAAGTAGTGATTCCTAACTGGTTGATCTTAAAGTTGTATCACAGTAGTAAAGAAATCAACCAAGCTGAGACTTTTACCAGTCAACCAAACCTTAGTATTTAAAGTAGTGATTCCTAACTGGTTGATCTTAAAGTTGTATCACACTAGTAAAGAAACCAACCAAGCTGAGACTTTTACCAGTTAACAAAACTTTAGTATTTAAATTAGTGATTCCCAACTGGTTGATCTTAAAGTTACATCACACTAGTAAAGAAACCAACCAAGCTGAGACTTTTACCAGTTAACCAAACCTTAGTATTTAAAGTAGTGATTCCTAACTGGTTGATCTTAAAGTTGTATCACACTAGTAAAGAAACCAACCAAGCTGAGACTTTTACCAGTCAACCAAACCTTACTATTTAAAATAGTGATTCCTAACTGGTTGATCTTAAAGTTGTATCACACTAGTAAAGAAACCAACCAAGCTGAGACTTTTACCAGTTAACCAAACCTTAGTATTTAAAGTAGTGATTCCTAACTGGTTGATCTTAAAGTTGTATCACACTAGTAAAGAAACTAACTAAACTGAGACTTTTACCAGTCAACCAAACCTTAGGATTTAAAGTAGTGATTCCTAACTGGTTGATCTTAAAGTTGTATCACACTAGTAAAGAAACCAACCAAGCTGAGACTTTTACCAGTTAACAAAACTTTAAAATTTAAATTAGTGATTCCCAACTGGTTGATCTTAAAGTTACATCACACTAGTAAATAACCCAACCAAGCTGAGACTTTTAACAGTCAACCAAACCTTAGTATTTAAAGTAGTGATTCCTAACTGGTTGATCTTAAAGTTGTATCACACTAGTAAAGAAATCAAACAAGCTGAGACTTTTACCAGTCAACCAAACCTTACTATTTAAAATAGTGATTCCTACTGGTTGATCTTAAAGTTGTATCACAATAGTAAAGAAACCAACCAAGCTGAGACTTTTAACAGTTAACCAAACCTTAGTATTTAAAGTAGTGATTCTTAACTGATTGATCTTAATGTTACATCACACTAGAAAAGAAACCAACCAAACTGAGACTTTTAACAGTTAACCAAACCTTAGTATTTAAAGAAGTGATTCCTAACTGGTTGATCTTAAAGTTGCATCACACTAGTAAAGAAACCAACCAAGCTGAGACTTTTACCAGTTAACCAAACCTTAGTATTTAAAGTAGTGATTCCTAACTGGTTGATCTTAAAGTTGTATCACACTAGTAAAGAAACCAACCAAGCTGAGACTTTAACAGTTAACCAAACCTTAGTATTTAAAGTAGTGATTCCTAACTGGTTGATCTTAAAGTTACATCACACTAGTAAAGAAACCAACCAAGCTGAGACTTTTACCAGTTAACCAAACCTTAGTATTTAAAGAAGTGATTCCTAACTGGTTGATCTTAAAGTTGTATCACACTAGTAAAGAAACCAACCAAGCTGAGACTTTTACCAGTTAACCAAACCTTAGTATTTAAAGTAGTGATTCCTAACTGGTTGATCTTAAAGTTGTATCACACTAGTAAAGAAACCAACCAAGCTGAGACTTTTAACAGTTAACCAAACCTTAGTATTTAAAGTAGTGATTCCTAACTGGTTGATCTTAAAGTTGCATCACACTAGTAAAGAAACCAACCAAGCTGAGACTTTTACCAGTCAACCAAACCTTAGTATTTAAAGTAGTGATTCCTAACTGGTTGATCTTAAAGTTGTATCACACTAGTAAAGAAACCAACCAAGCTGAGACTTTTACCAGTCAACCAAACCTTAGTATTTAAAGTAGTGATTCCTAACTGGTTGATCTTAAAGTTGTATCACACTAGTAAAGAAACCAACCAAGCTGAGACTTTTACCAGTCAACCAAACCTTAGTATTTAAAGTAGTGATTCCTAACTGGTTGATCTTAAAGTTGTATCACACTAGTAAAGAAACCAACCAAGCTGAGACTTTTACCAGTTAACCAAACCTTAGTATTTAAAGTAGCGATTCCTAACTGGTTGATCTTAAAGTTGTATCACACTAGTAAAGAAACCAACCAAGCTGAGACTTTTACCAGTTAACCAAACCTTAGTATTTAAAGAAGTGATTCCTAACTGGTTGATCTTAAAGTTACATCACACTAGTAAAGAAACCAACCAAGCTGAGACTTTTAACAGTCAACCAAACCTTAGTATTTAAAGTAGTGATTCCTAACTGGTTGATCTTAAAGTTGTATCACACTAGTAAAGAAATCAAACAAGCTGAGACTTTTACCAGTCAACCAAACCTTACTATTTAAAATAGTGATTCCTAACTGGTTGATCTTAAAGTTGTATCACACTAGTAAAGAAACCAACCAAGCTGAGACTTTTACCAGTTAACCAAACCTTAGTATTTAAAGTAGTGATTCTTAACTGATTGATCTTAATGTTACATCACACTAGAAAAGAAACTAACTAAACTGAGACTTTTACCAGTCAACCAAACCTTAGGATTTAAAGTAGTGATTCCTAACTGGTTGATCTTAAAGTTGTATCACACTAGTAAAGAAACCAACCAAGCTGAGACTTTTACCAGTTAACAAAACTTTAAAATTTAAATTAGTGATTCCCAACTGGTTGATCTTAAAGTTACATCACACTAGTAAATAACCCAACCAAGCTGAGACTTTTAACAGTCAACCAAACCTTAGGATTTAAAGTAGTGATTCCTAACTGGTTGATCTTAAAGTTGTATCACACTAGTAAAGAAATCAAACAAGCTGAGACTTTTACCAGTCAACCAAACCTTACTATTTAAAATAGTGATTCCTACTGGTTGATCTTAAAGTTGTATCACAATAGTAAAGAAACCAACCAAGCTGAGACTTTTAACAGTTAACCAAACCTTAGTATTTAAAGTAGTGATTCTTAACTGATTGATCTTAATGTTACATCACACTAGAAAAGAAACTAACTAAACTGAGACTTTTACCAGTCAACCAAACCTTAGGATTTAAAGTAGTGATTCCTAACTGGTTGATCTTAAAGTTGTATCACACTAGTAAAGAAACCAACCAAGCTGAGACTTTTACCAGTTAACCAAACCTTAGTATTTAAAGTAGTGATTCCTAACTGGTTGATCTTAAAGTTACATCACACTAGTAAAGAAACCAACCAAGCTGAGACTTTTACCAGTTAACCAAACCTTAGTATTTAAAGAAGTGATTCCTAACTGGTTGATCTTAAAGTTGTATCACACTAGTAAAGAAACCAACCAAGCTGAGACTTTTACCAGTTAACCAAACCTTAGTATTTAAAGTAGTGATTCCTAACTGGTTGATCTTAAAGTTACATCACACTAGTAAAGAAACCAACCAAGCTGAGACTTTTAACAGTTAACCAAACCTTAGTATTTAAAGTAGTGATTCCTAACTGGTTGATCTTAAAGTTGTATCACACTAGTAAAGAAACCAACCAAGCTGAGACTTTTACCAGTTAACCAAACCTTAGTATTTAAAGTAGTGATTCCTAACTGGTTGATCTTAAAGTTGTATCACACTAGTAAAGAAACCAACCAAGCTGAGACTTTTACCAGTTAACCAAACCTTAGTATTTAAAGTAGTGATTCCTAACTGGTTGATCTTAAAGTTGCATCACACTAGTAAAGAAACCAACCAAGCTGAGACTTTTACCAGTCAACCAAACCTTAGTATTTAAAGTAGTGATTCCTAACTGGTTGATCTTAAAGTTGTATCACACTAGTAAAGAAACCAACCAAGCTGAGACTTTTACCAGTCAACCAAACCTTAGTATTTAAAGTAGTGATTCCTAACTGGTTGATCTTAAAGTTGTATCACACTAGTAAAGAAACCAACCAAGCTGAGACTTTTACCAGTTAACCAAACCTTAGTATTTAAAGTAGTGATTCCTAACTGGTTGATCTTAAAGTTACATCACACTAGTAAAGAAACCAACCAAGCTGAGACTTTTACCAGTTAACCAAACCTTAGTATTTAAAGAAGTGATTCCTAACTGGTTGATCTTAAAGTTGTATCACACTAGTAAAGAAACCAACCAAGCTGAGACTTTTACCAGTTAACCAAACCTTAGTATTTAAAGTAGTGATTCCTAACTGGTTGATCTTAAAGTTGTATCACACTAGTAAAGAAACCAACCAAGCTGAGACTTTTACCAGTTAACCAAACCTTAGTATTTAAAGTAGTGATTCCTAACTGGTTGATCTTAAAGTTGTATCACACTAGTAAAGAAACCAACCAAGCTGAGACTTTTACCAGTCAACCAAACCTTAGTATTTAAAGTAGTGATTCCTAACTGGTTGATCTTAAAGTTGTATCACACTAGTAAAGAAACCAACCAAGCTGAGACTTTTACCAGTTAACCAAACCTTAGTATTTAAAGTAGTGATTCCTAACTGGTTGATCTTAAAGTTGTATCACACTAGTAAAGAAACCAACCAAGCTGAGACTTTTACCAGTTAACCAAACCTTAGTATTTAAAGTAGTGATTCCTAACTGGTTGATCTTAAAGTTCATCACACTAGTAAAGAAACCAACCAAGCTGAGACTTTTACCAGTTAACCAAACCTTAGTATTTAAAGTAGTGATTCCTAACTGGTTGATCTTAAAGTTGTATCACACTAGTAAAGAAACCAACCAAGCTGAGACTTTTACCAGTCAACCAAACCTTAGTATTTAAAATAGTGATTCCTAACTGGTTGATCTTAAAGTTGTATCACACTAGTAAAGAAACCAACCAAGCTGAGACTTTTACCAGTTAACCAAACCTTAGTATTTAAAGTAGTGATTCCTAACTGGTTGATCTTAAAGTTGTATCACACTAGTAAAGAAACCAACCAAGCTGAGACTTTTACCAGTTAACCAAACCTTAGTATTTAAAGTAGTGATTCCTAACTGGTTGATCTTAAAGTTGCATCACACTAGTAAAGAAACCAACCAAGCTGAGACTTTTACCAGTCAACCAAACCTTAGTATTTAAAGTAGTGATTCCTAACTGGTTGATCTTAAAGTTGTATCACACTAGTAAAGAAACCAACCAAGCTGAGACTTTTACCAGTTAACCAAACCTTAGTATTTAAAGAAGTGATTCCTAACTGGTTGATCTTAAAGTTGCATCACACTAGTAAAGAAACCAACCAAGCTGAGACTTTTACCAGTTAACCAAACCTTAGTATTTAAAGTAGTGATTCCTAACTGGTTGATCTTAAAGTTGTATCACACTAGTAAAGAAACCAACCAAGCTGAGACTTTTACCAGTTAACCAAACCTTAGTATTTAAAGTAGTGATTCCTAACTGGTTGATCTTAAAGTTACATCACACTAGTAAAGAAACCAACCAAGCTGAGACTTTTACCAGTCAACCAAACCTTAGTATTTAAAATAGTGATTCCTAACTGGTTGATCTTAAAGTTGTATCACACTAGTAAAGAAACCAACCAAGCTGAGACTTTTACCAGTTAACCAAACCTTAGTATTTAAAGAAGTGATTCCTAACTGGTTGAGCTTATAGTTGTATCACACTAGTAAAGAAACCAACCAAGCTGAGACTTTTAACAGTTAACCAAACCTTAGTATTTAAAGTAGTGATTCCTAACTGGTTGATCTTAAAGTTACATCACACTAGTAAAGAAACCAACCAAGCTGAGACTTTTACCAGTTAACCAAACCTTAGTATTTAAAGTAGTGATTCCTAACTGGTTGATCTTAAAGTTGCATCACACTAGTAAAGAAACCAACCAAGCTGAGACTTTTACCAGTCAACCAAACCTTAGTATTTAAAGTAGTGATTCCTAACTGGTTGATCTTAAAGTTGTATCACACTAGTAAAGAAACCAACCAAGCTGAGACTTTTACCAGTCAACCAAACCTTAGTATTTAAAGTAGTGATTCCTAACTGGTTGATCTTAAAGTTGTATCACACTAGTAAAGAAACCAACCAAGCTGAGACTTTTACCAGTTAACCAAACCTTAGTATTTAAAGTAGTGATTCCTAACTGGTTGATCTTAAAGTTGTATCACACTAGTAAAGAAACCAACCAAGCTGAGACTCTTACCAGTCAACCAAACCTTAGTATTTAAAGTAGCGATTCCTAACTGGTTGATCTTAAAGTTACATCACACTAGAAAAGAAACCAACCAAACTGAGACTTTTACCAGTTAACCAAACCTTAGTATTTAAATTAGTGATTCCTAACTGGTTGATCTTAAAGTTGCATCACACTAGTAAAGAAACCAACCAAGCTGAGACTTTTACCAGTTAACCAAACCTTAGTATTTAAAGAAGTGATTCCTAACTGGTTGATCTTAAAGTTGTATCACACTAGTAAAGAAACCAACCAAGCTGAGACTTTTACCAGTTAACCAAACCTTAGTATTTAAAGTAGTGATTCCTAACTGGTTGATCTTAATGTTACATCACACTAGAAAAGAAACCAACCAAGCTGAGACTTTTAACAGTTAACCAAACCTTAGTATTTAAAGAAGTGATTCCTAACTGGTTGATCTTAAAGTTGTATCACACTAGTAGAGAATCCAACCAAGCTGAGTCTTTTAACAGTTAACCAAACCTTAGTATTTAAAGTAGTGATTCCTAACTGGTTGATCTCAAAGTTGTATCACACTAGAAAAGAAACTAACCAAGCTGAGACTTTTAACAGTTAACCAAACCTTAATATTTAAAGAAGTGATTCCTAACTGGTTGATCTTAAAGTTGCATCACACTAGTACAGAAACCAACCAAGCTGAGACTTTTACCAGTTAACCAAACCTTAGTATTTAAAGTAGAGATCCCTAACTGGTTGATCTTAAATTTGTATCACACAAGTAAAGAAACCAACCAAGCTGAGACTTTTACCAGTTAACCAAACCTTAGTATTTAAAGTAGTGATTCTTAACTGGTTGATCTTAAAGTTTTATCACTCTTGTAGAGAAACCAACCAATGTAAGACTCTTACCAGTTAACCAAACTTTAGTATTTAAAGTAGTGATTCCTAACTGGTTGATCTTAAAGTTGTATCACACTAGTAGAGAAACCAACCAAGCTGAGACTTTTAACAGTTAACCAAACCTTAGTATTTAAAGAAGTGATTTCTAACTGGTTTATCTTAAAGTTGTATCACACTCGTAAAGAAACCAACCAAGCTGAGACTCTTACCAGTCAACCAAACCTTAGTATTTAAAGTAGTGATTCCTAACTGGTTGATCTTAAAGTTGTTTCTTCTAAAAACACTTACTACTGAGTCCTATCTTATTTGATTTAAAGATATTAAGTACAGTATTCTAAAGATATTCTAAAAATATTAAGTACAGTATTCTAAAGATATTCTAAAAATATTAAGTACAGTATTCTGAACCGAATTATGTGTCGTT
Organism: Tachypleus tridentatus; assembly: GCF_004210375.1. NCBI lineage: Eukaryota > Metazoa > Arthropoda > Merostomata > Xiphosura > Limulidae > Tachypleus > Tachypleus tridentatus. Next base: position 267,379,173 of record NC_134837.1, read on the forward strand.
TGATTTAAAGAGTGTTAATAGCTAATTCTTCAACTATTGATCCTAACTCATTTAATATTATATCAGATATTATTTAGTCTGAAATCACATAATGTCAAATACTATATTGTTTGATACCAATACAGCTAGTATCATATCCAACATTGTACCTTTCTCAATGTGCTCGGAATGATACACACAAGTTCGTTCACACATATGCATACGTTAAATATTTGTACTATAACTTTTGATACAGCATGTGTATCTTCACAAAATTTGGTAAACGTTTAGTAAAGTTTGGAAGTATTTTCTACACAAAAATCTTACTTTTTACTTAAATTAAAAAAGATTTGCTTGTCAAAATATCGAGTGAGTTTCATTATTGTTCTGGGTGCGAAGTCATTTTATTTTACCATTCAAAATTATTCTTCGTTCCAAAAATGTGAAATATTATTTGTGTAGCCTCTAGATCCTCCTTACCACATCTCATATGTTTGTTTTTTTTAAGAGTTATATTTTATGTTATTTTTTATACCCTAACTATGCAGTTTGTGTCATTTGACCAGCCTCGTAACCATCATAAAAACTTTTGAAATAAATACAAATTATGCTCTCTTTGTACTGGAATGACTACATATTATAACAAGGAAATACAAATGTTTTGTCGAAGTAGCTAAAGTCTCAAACCACTATAAACTTACTTATATATATTTATTACTTATATTGATCTTCCAGTCATGCCTAGCTAGTCACGCACTAGATCATGAGTCCGGGACAAGTTAATTTGAAAATAGGAAAATAACAGACAGAACACCTAACTTAATGATACTAATGTTAAGTATCTTTGTTTATGTAGCCTTCATGACAGAAGGAAGACTGTTACTGATCTCAAGCATGAGATAAACAACCATGTACCCAATGAGAGAAGAGTGTCCAGATGTAAAGTATCAAGACGACTCAACAAGAACAGAATACTTAGTTGTGTAGCAGTTAGAAATATATTTTGGTTCAAAACGTAGAGTGCACGTTACGCGGAAAAAGGTAAAATATATCTAAATGCATAGTTTATACCATAAAGCATGGATAGAGGCACTGTGATGGTTTGAGGGTGTTTTTCTGCTGAGGTGACAGGAAGTATTTGCTAGATAAATGGAAACAATGGACCAGCACAACAACCATCTAATACTGATCCATCATGGTGTACACAGTGGTTTGCGTATTATTGGTAAATGCTTCTATTACCAAGAAGATAATGACCACAAACATCATCCAGACTGTACAGAAAGTACTTAGCTAAGAAAGAAATTGCTAGAGTCATTTAAATGATGCAATGACTCCTATAAAGCTTAGATCTCAATCCAATTTAGCAGATCATAAATTTGATAGATCAGAAACTTGACAAATCAAAGTTTACTCCCAAACAAACTTCATGGAAGTGTATTAAAGACATTTGGAGACAAATGAAAAATGACACTTTGAATGAATATGTCGGAAACAATGGCTAACAGACTGTTTACAGTTATTAAAACAAAAAAAACACAAAATATTAATAAGTTATTGAACTTAACCACTTCCATCTGTTGTACTAAATATGAAAATTAGAAAATTGATGTTTTACATGTGATTTATCTTCTATTGTTCTTTGGATGTATCTTTAATGCTGTTCTTTCACTTGTCCTAACACTTTTGACTGTACTGTGTGTATCCAACAGCCGAAGTGGATATGTAAACCGGGCATGATATATTCTTGTTATCTTTGTATGGATTGAAAAACCCGACATGATATATTCTAGCTATGTTGGTATAAGACGTGATATATCACAGCTATATTTATATGGATTAGTAAACCAGACGTGATATATCACAGCTATATTTATATGGATTAGAAAACTTGACGTGATATATCACAGCTATATTTATATGGATTAGTAAACCAGACGTGATATATCACAGCTATATTTATATGGATTAGAAAACTTGACGTGATATATCACAGTTATATTTATATGGATTTATAAACCAGACGTGATATATCACAGTTATATTTCAGTGGATTAGAAAACCAGACGTGATATATCAGTTATATTTATGTGGATTAGTAAACCAGACGTGATATATCACAGCTATATTTATATGGATTAGTAAACAACACGTGATATATCACAGCTATATTTATATGGATTAGTAAACCAGACGTCATATATCACTGCTATATTTATATAGATTAGAAAACTTGACGTGATATATCACAGTTATATTTATGTGGATTAGTAAACCAGACGTGATACATCACAGCTATATTTCTATGGATTAGAAAACTTGACGTGATATATCACAGTTATATTTATGTGGATTAGTAAACCAGACGTGATATATCACAGTTATATTTAAGTGGATTAGAAAACCAGACGTGATATATCACAGCTATATTCATGTGGATTAGTAAACTAGACGTGATATATCACAGATATATTTAAGTGGATAAGTAAACCAGACGTGATATATCACAGCTATATTTATATGGATTAGTAAACCAGACGTGATATATCACAGCTATATTTATATGGATAAGAAAACTTGACGTGATATATCACAGCTATATTTATATGGACTAGTAAACCAGACGTAATGCATCACAGCTATATTTATATGGATTAGAAAACTTGACGTGATATATCACAGTTATATTTATGTGGATTAGTAAACCAGACGTGATACATCACAGCTATATTTCTATGGATTAAAAAACTTGACGTGATATATCACAGTTATATTTATGTGGATTAGTAAACCAGACGTGATATATCACAGTTATATTTAAGTGGATTAGAAAACCAGACGTGATATATCACAGTTATATTTATGTGGATTAGTAAACCAGACGTGATATATCACAGCTATATGTATGTCGATTAGTAAATTAGACGTGATATATCACAGTTATATTTAAGTGGATTAGAAAACCAGACGTAATATATCACAACTATATTTATATGGATTAGAAAACTTGACGTGATATATCACAGCTATATTTATATGTATTAGTAAACAAGACGTGATATATCACAGCTATATTTCTATGTATTAGTAAACAAGACGTGATATATCACAGCTATGTTTATGTGTATTAGTAAACCAGACGACTTATATCTCAGCTATATTTATATGGATTAGTAAACCAGACGTGATATATCACAGCTATATTTATATGGATTAGTAAACCAGACGTGAAATATCACAGTTATATTTATATGGATTAGTAAACCAGACGTGAAATATCACAGTTATATTTATATGGATTAGTAAACCAGACGTGATATATCACAGCTATATTTATATGGATTAGAAAACTTGACGTGATATATCACAGCTATATTTATATGTATTAGTAAACAAGACGTGTTATATCACAGCTATATTTATGTGTATTAGTAATCCAGACGTGATATATCACAGCTATATTTATATGGAATAGAAAACTTAACGTGATATATCACAGCTATATTTATATGGATTAGTAAACCAGACGTGATATATCACAGCTATATTTATATGGATTAGAAAACTTGACGTGATATATCACACCTATATTTATATGGACTAGTAAACCAGACGTAATGCATCACAGCTATATTTATATGGATTAGAAAACTTGACGTGATATATCACAGTTATATTTATGTGGATTAGTAAACCAGACGTGATACATCACAGCTATATTTCTATGGATTAGAAAACTTGACGTGATATATCACAGTTATATTTATGTGGATTAGTAAACCAGACGTGATATATCACAGTTATATTTAAGTGGATTAGAAAACCAGACGTGATATATCACAGTTATATTTATGTGGATTAGTAAACCAGACGTGATATATCACAGCTATATGTATGTCGATTAGTAAATTAGACGTCATATATCACAGTTATATTTAAGTGGATTAGAAAACCAGACGTTATATATCACAGTTATATTTAAGTGGATTAGAAAACCAGACGTAATATATCACAACTATATTTATATGGATTAGAAAACTTGACGTGATATATCACAGCTATATTTATATGTATTAGTAAACAAGACGTGATATATCACAGCTATATTTCTATGTATTAGTAAACAAGACGTGATATATCACAGCTATGTTTATGTGTATTAGTAAACCAGACGAGTTATATCTCAGCTATATTTATATGGATTAGTAAACCAGACGTGATATATCACAGCTATATTTATATGGATTAGTAAACCAGACGTGATATATCACAGCTATATTTATATGGATTAGTAAACCAGACGTGATAAATCACAGCTATATTTATATGGATTATTAAACCAGACGTGATATATCACAGCTATATTTATATGGATTAGAAAACTTGACGTGATATATCACAGCTATATTTATATGTATTAGTAAACAAGACGTGATATATCACAGCTATATTTATGTGTATTAGTAAACCAGACGTGATATATCACAGCTATATTTATATGGATTAGTAAACCAGACGTGATATATCACAGCTATATTTATATGGATTAGTAAACCAGACGTAATATATCACAGTTATATTTATATGGATTAGAAAACTTGACGTGATATATCACAGCTATATTTATATGGACTAGTAAACCAGACGTAATGCATCACACCTATATTTATATGGATTAGAAAACTTGACGCGATATATCACAGTTATATTTATGTGGATTAGTAAACCAGACGTGATATATCACAGTTATATTTAAGTGGATTAGAAAACCAGACGTGATATATCACAGTTATATTTATGTGGATTAGTAAACCAGACGTGATATATCACAGCTATATGTATGTCGATTAGTAAATTAGACGTGATATATCACAGTTATATTTATATGGATTACTAAACCAGACGTGATATATCACAGTTATATTTAAGTGGATTAGAAAACCAGACGTAATATATCACAACTATATTTATATGGATTAGAAAACTTGACGTGATATATCACAGCTATATTTCTATGTATTAGTAAACAAGACGTGATATATCACAGCTATGTTTATGTGTATTAGTAAACCAGACGAGTTATATCTCAGCTATATTTAAGTGGATTAGAAAACCAGACGTGATATATCAGTTATATTTATGTGGATTAGTAAACCAGACGTGATATATCACAGCTATATTTATATGGATTAGTAAACCAGACGTGATAAATCACAGCTATATTTATATGGATTATTAAACCAGACGTGATATATCACAGCTATATTTATATGGATTAGAAAACTTGACGTGATATATCACAGCTATATTTATATGTATTAGTAAACAAGACGTGATATATCACAGCTATATTTATGTGTATTAGTAATCCAGACGTGATATATCACAGCTATATTTATATGGAATAGAAAACTTAACGTGATATATCACAGCTATATTTATATGGATTAGTAAACCAGACGTGATATATCACAGCTATATTTATATGGATTAGAAAACTTGACGTGATATATCACAGCTATATTTATATGGACTAGTAAACCAGACGTAATGCATCACAGCTATATTTATATGGATTAGAAAACTTGACGTGATATATCACAGTTATATTTATGTGGATTAGTAAACCAGACGTGATACATCACAGCTATATTTCTATGGATTAGAAAACTTGACGTGATATATCACAGTTATATTTATGTGGATTAGTAAACCAGACGTGATATATCACAGTTATATTTAAGTGGATTAGAAAACCAGACGTGATATATCACAGTTATATTTATGTGGATTAGTAAACCAGACGTGATATATCACAGCTATATGTATGTCGATTAGTAAATTAGACGTGATATATCACAGTTATATTTAAGTGGATTAGAAAACCAGACGTTATATATTACAGTTATATTTAAGTGGATTAGAAAACCAGACGTAATATATCACAACTATATTTATATGGATTAGAAAACTTGACGTGATATATCACAGCTATATTTATATGTATTAGTAAACAAGACGTGATATATCACAGCTATATTTCTATGTATTAGTAAACAAGACGTGATATATCACAGCTATGTTTATATGTATTAGTAAACCAGACGAGTTATATCTCAGCTATATTTAAGTGGATTAGAAAACCAGACGTGATATATCAGTTATATTTATGTGGATTAGTAAACCAGACGTGATATATCACAGCCATATTTATATGGATTAGTAAACAACACGTGATATATCACAGCTATATTTATTTGTATTAGTAAACCAGACGTGATATATCACAGTTATATTTATATGGATTAGAAAATTTAACGTGATATATCACAACTATATTTATATAGATTAGTAAACCAGACGTGATATAACACAGCTATATTTATATGGATTAGTAAACCAGACGTGATATATCACAGCTATATTTATATGGATTAGAAAATTTAACGTGATATATCACAACTATATTTATATGGATTAGTAAACCAGACGTGATATATCACAGCTATATTTATATGGATTAGTAAACCAGACGTGATATATCACAGCTATATTTATATGGATTAGTAAACCAGACGTGATATATCACAGCTAGATTTATATGGATTAGAAAACTCGACGTGATATATCACAGCTATATTTATATGGATTAGTAAACCAGACGTGATACATCACAGCTATATTTATATGGATTAGAAAACTTGACGTGATATATCACAGTTATATTTCTATGTATTAGAAAACTTGACGTGATATATCACAGTTATATTTATGTGGATTAGTAACCCAGATGTGATATATCACAGTTATATATAAGTGGATTAGAAAACCAGACGTGATATATCACAGTTATATTTATGTGGATTAGTAAATTAGACGTGATATATCACAGTTATATTTAAGTGGATTAGAAAACCAGACGTTATATATCACAGTTATATTTATATGGATTACTAAACAGGACGTGATATATCACAGTTATATTTAAGTGGATTAGAAAACCAGACGTAATATATCTCAGCTATATTTATATGGATTAGTAAACTTGATGTGATATATCACAGCTATATTTATATGGATTAGTAAACCAGACGTAATATATCACAGCTATATTTATATGTATTAGTAAACAAGACGTGATATATCACAGCTATGTTTATGTGTATTAGTAAACCAGACGTGATATATCACAGCTATATTTATATGGATTAGTAAACCAGACGTGATATATCACAGCTATATTTATATGGATTAGTAAACCAGACGTGATATATCACAGCTATATTTATATGGATTAGTAAACCAGACGTGATAAATCACAGCTATATTTATATGGATTAGTAAACCAGACGTGATATATCACAGCTATATTTATATGGATTATTAAACCAGACGTGATATATCACAGCTATATTTATATGGATTAGTAAACCAGACGTGATATATCACAGCTATATTTATATGGATTAGTAAACCAGACGTGATATATCACAGTTATATTTAAGTGGATTAGTAAACCAGACGTGATATATCACAGTTATATTTAAGTGGATTAGAAAACCAGACGTGATATATCACAGCTATATTTATATGGATTAGTAAACCAGACGTGATATATCACAGCTATATTTATATGGATTAGAAAACTTGACGTGATATATCACAGCTATATTTATATGTATTAGTAAACAAGACGTGATATATCACAGCTATATTCATGTCGATTAGTAAACTAGACGTGATATATCACAGATATATTTAAGTGGATTAGTAAACCAGACGTGATATATCACAGCTATATTTATATGGATTATTAAACCAGACGTGATATATCACAGCTATATTTATATGGATTAGTAAACCAGACGTGATATATCACAGCTATATTTATATGGATTAGAAAACTTAACGTGATATATCACAGCTATATTTATATGGATTAGTAAACCAGACGTGATATATCACATCTATATTTATATGGATTTGAAAACTTGACGTGATATATCACAGCTATATTTATATGTATTAGTAAACAAGACGTGATATATCACAGCTATATTTATGTGTATTAGTAAACCAGACGTGATATATCACAGCTATTTTTACATGGATTAGAAAATTTATTGTGATATATCACAACTATATTTATATAGATTAGTAAACCAGACGTGATATAACACAGCTATATTTATATGGATTAGTAAACCAGACGTGATATATCACAGCTATATTTATATAGATTAGTAAACCAGACGTGATATATCACAGTTATATTTATATGGATTAGTAAACCAGACGTGATATATCACAGTTATATTTAAGTGGATTAGAAAACCAGACGTGATATATCAGTTATATTTATGTGGATTAGTAAACCACACGTGATATATCACAGCTATATTTATATGCATTAGTAAACAACACGTGATATATCACAGCTATATTTATATGGATTAGTAAACCAGACGTGATATATCACAGCTATATTTATATGGGTTAGAAAACTTGACGTGATATATCACAGCTATATTTATATGGATTAGTAAACCAGACGTGATATATCACAGCTATATTCATGTGGATTACTAAACTAGACGTGATATATCACAGATATATTTAAGTGGATTAGTAAACCAGACGTGATATATCACAGCTATATTTATATGGATTAGTAAACTAGACGTGATATATCACAGCTATATTTATATGGATTAGAAAACTTGACGTGATATATCACAGCTATTTTTATATGTATTAGTAAACAACACGTGATATATCACAGCTATATTTATATGGATTAGTAAACCAGACGTGATATATCACAGCTATATTTATATGGATTAGTAAACAACACGTGATATATCACAGCTATATTTATATGGATTAGTAAACCAGACGTGATATATCACAGCTATATTTATATGGGTTAGAAAATTTAACGTGATATATCACAACTATATTTATATGGATTAGTAAACCAGACGTGATATATCACAACTATATTTATATGGATTAGTAAACCAGACGTGATATATCACAGTTATATTTATATGGATTAGTAAACCAGACGTGATATATCACAGCTATATTTATATGGATTAGCAAACCAGACGTGATATATCACAGCTATATTTATATGGATTAGTAAACCAGACGTGATATATCACAGCTATATTTATATTTGATGCTCACAGTAAATACAAGAAGATTGTAAGTTATTCATCTTCAGTTTTAGTGTTAGTTCTTTACGTGGTAATCACTTCATACCAGTGGTGAGTAAATTTTCTAACACGTGTTTTACACACACATTACAAGAGTCTAGATAAAACAATTCAAAGGTTCTTAAAAATACATTGAAACAGAGTGCCGAAAAACAAGTAATAAATAAAAAAGATATTCTAGAGATAAGTCACTTATCTACCTTTATCATCTGCTAAATCATATACCCAAAACGTCTTACAAACTACTATACGTCAACTAGATGCCTTACAAACTGCCTACTTGAACCAGATACCTTACAAACTGCCTATTTGAACCAGATACCTTAAAAATTGTACTACTTCAACTGGATACCTTCCAATCTGTCCTACTTGAACTAGATGCCTTACTAACTGTCCTAGTTAAACTATGGATCTTACAGATAATCCAAGTTGAACTAAAGACTTTACTAACTGTCCTAGCTAAACTATAGATCTTACAGATAGTCCAAGTTGGACTAAGACCTTACTGACTAGTTTTTAAACCTTCGATCGATTATTTAAAACAAATTACATTTTTATAGTTTATTTTGTGTTCTTGGATATTAGATATGAGATATTAGATATTCTTCTCTCATATCCTTATAATATTTATTAAATTAATAAACTCTATGGTAACAGAGTCCATATTTTAAAAGACTGTCAGGAAATTAAGAAAACTTTTAGCGTGTTACTCAAATTTAAGAACATTTTTCATGGACTTTAATTTCAGTTGTGTTGTAACAGCTTACCTTTCATGGCTTGCACTATTCGACCCAGTCGTGTGAAAACCAAACAATAATAAGAGAAACCGCACCAAGAAATGTCGCCAGGTTCTTCGTGGAGCCTCAGGGTAAGACATCACATGTTACAGAACATTCACTGTTTTATTTCTTTTTTAACTTGTTCCACACCCTTGAGGGTTCAGGTAAATGTTTGAGTAGGACTGTCCTTCTTTCACTTCCTCTTACTGTCACTAGCAGTACAGAAATAAGATTACTTCTAACGTCACAAGTAGACGTTCAGTGCAAGGAACGTAAACACAGGTGCCAAAGTACGGGTACATATTGTTCTACACGAGATTCGAGCAGATGGTATTTCTGTGGCTATGTAATTCAGTCCAAGTCTACACAGGTGACAAGCCAGGTTCAGTTATTAACGGTTAACCTTTGGTTCAAAGATCCAATATATACCCAAAATATATAAATATATTAATTAATTATTTTAGTGACAAACACTGCTTTGTTCAAGCTGTACCATAAAAATATTAACATTCAAACATCCTAATATATCAGCTGAAAAGAAAGGAAACTGACCAGTTTTCTGTCTGTTATAAGGAGCACTTATCTTCAGTAAGTTAAACAATGGACTCTATCTGTTCGTCTTTCAGCTGTATAATACATACTTATTAAATTCAGTGGTAAGTCTTGTAACTATAGAAGTAGGTTTTTGTCTTGGTTGTCATGAAGAGAAACATATTTTACAGGAAATCAACCGAAGCTCAACAGTAAATAATTCTGTGTCTATTATTTTGAAATCAACATAGAAGCCAAGCAACAAGTAGTTTTGTGTCCAACACTTTAAAATCAACACAATTGTTAAAATCAATTAGTCCTGGGTCATTCGCTTTAAAATCAACACAGTGATCGAACACCATTTAGTCTCAGGTTTATCACTTTAAAATCAACACAGTGGTCGAACATCATTTAGTCTCAGGTTTATCACTTTAAAATCAACACAGTGATCGAACATCATTTAGTCTAAGGATTATCACTTTAAAATCAACACATTGATCGAACATCATTTAGTCTCAAGTTTATCACTTTAAAATCAACACAGTGATCGAGCATCAATTAGTCTCAGGATTATCACTTTGAAATCAACACAGTGATCGAACATCATTTAGACACAGGTTTATCACTTTAAAATCAACACAGTGATCGAACATCATTTAGTCTCAGGATTATCACTTTAAAATCAACACAGTGATTGAACATCATTTAGTCTCAGGATTATCACTTTAAAATCAACACAGTGATCGAACATCATTTAGACTCAGGTTTATCACTTTAAAATCAACACAGTAATCGAACATCATTTAGTCTCAGATTTATCACTTTAAAATCAACACAGTGGTCGAACATCATTTAGTCTCAAGTTTATCACTTTAAAATCAACAGAGTAATCGAACATCATTTAGACTCAGGTTTATCACTTTAAAATCAACACAGTAATCGAACATCATTTAGTCTCAGATTTATCACTTTAAAATCAACACAGTGGTCGAACATCATTTAGTCTCAAGTTTATCACTTTAAAATCAACAGAGTAATCGAACATCATTTAGTCTCAGATTTATCACTTTAAAATCAACACAGTGATCGAACATCATTTAGTCTCAGGATTATCACTTTAAAATCAACACAATGATCGAACATCATTTAGTCTCAGAATTATCACTTTAAAATCAACACAGTGATCGAACATCATTTAGTCTCAGGATTATCACTTTAAAATCAACACAGTAATCGAACATCATTTAGTCTCAGTTTTATCACTTTAAAATCAACACAGTGATCGAACATCATTTAGTCTCAGGATTAACACTTTAAAATCAACACAGTGATCGAACATAATTTAGTCTCAGGTTTATCACTTTAAAATCAACACAGTTATCGAACATCATTTAGTCTCAGGTTTGTAACTTTAAAATCCACGCAGTGATCGAACATCATTTAGACTCAGGTTTATCACTTTAAAATCAACACAGTAATCGAACATCATTTAGTCTCAGATTCATCACTTTAAAATCAACACAGTGATCGAACATCATTTATTCTCAGGATTATCACTTTAAAATCAACACAGTGATCGAACATCATTTAGTCTCAGGATTATCACTTTAAAATCAACACAGTGATCGAACATCATTTAGTCTCAGTTTTATCACTTTAAAATCAACACAGTGATCGAACATCATTTAGTCTCAAAATTAACACTTTAAAATCAACACAGTGATCGAACATAATTTAGTCTCAGGTTTATCACTTTAAAATCAACACAGTGATCGAACATCATTTAGTCTCAAGTTTATCACTTTAAAATCAACACAGTTATCGAACGTCATTTAGTCTCAGGTTTGTAACTTTAAAATCCACGCAGTGATCGAACATCATTTAGACTCAGGTTTATCACTTTAAAATCAACACAGTTATCGAACATCATTTAGTCTCAGATTTATCACTTTAAAATCAACACAGTGATCGAACATCATTTATTCTCAGGATTATCACTTTAAAATCAACACAGTGATCGAACATCATTTAGTCTCAGGATTATCACTTTAAAATCAACACAGTGATCGAACATCATTTAGTCTCAGGTTTATCACTTAATCTCAACACAATGATCGAACATCATTTAGTCTCAGGTTTATCACTTTAAAATCAACACAGTGATCAAACATCATTTAGTCTCAAGTTTATCACTTTAAAATCCATGCATTGTCGAACGTCAATTAGTCGTATGTCTATCATTCTAAAATCTGTACAGTAGACGAATATCAGTTAGTTCAGAACCGTGGTAACGTTATTTGTGATGACGAGAAAACCACTTCAGGTTAACAAAGATTTCGGTGGGCAGTTGTAATTATTAATCTGAAGATGACCTAAGAAGGTAGAAACCTTGTTCTGTACTTCATTGTAACAAAATTTTAATACCTATATCAGCCATCTTGAGATACATTAGTTCAGAATCATAACATTTATTACCCAATTCTATGTTCTGTTTTTATCCTTATTATTCAATATTTACAAAACTTTTATGTTCTATGTTTTATACTTTACTATCGTAACGTTTCTTACCTCACTTTTATGCAATAATTTAATAGATTGTTTCTTCGTGCTTTTATTCAAATTAGGACTATTTAAATGTTTATTATCCTGTTATAAGATAATCTTAGAATTAAATTAAATATTGGTGTTACCCTGTCGTCAGAAAACCTTAAAACTGTATTAAACATTGTCTTTAGTTTTACTTATCCACGTAGTGTCAGTAACATTACATTAAATACTAATGCTACACTGCCACCAGCTTGGATTATAACTACACTGCTGGCCAAAGTCTTAAGGCCAATGAACATAAAGAAAAAAATTGTATTTTTCGTTGTTAGACAACCACTTATTTGAGTAGAGCTTCGAAAGATAAAAATAAGAAAAATAAAAATAAGAAACTTTTTTAGCATTTAAGAGGGAAAATATAAACACTGTGAAATTAGCCCAAATACTAGCTGGTCAACAGTTTAAGATCACACCAAAAAAAAGTCCTAAACAAGGTAAGAAATGCCCAACAAGAGGTTCCAGTTGTGAGTTGCACGGCCGTCATTGCGAATAACTTCAAACATTAGCTATGGCGTGGTCGATATAAGCCTTTGCAGAAGGATGGCTGGAATGTTATTCCAAGTGGTGAAGATGGCTTCATGAAGATCATGCACTGTTTGCAATTGACGTCCATTTCTATAGACTTTCCTTGCCATCCACCCCCAAACATTTTCAATAGGGTTCAGTTCGGGCGAACACACTAGATAGTCCAAAAGAATCACGTTATTCGCCATGAAAAAGTCCTTTGTCCTGCGGGCATTGTGGATTGCAGCGTTGTCCTGCTGAAAAATCCAGTCATTTCTACAAGCGAGGACCTTCAGTCAATAAAGATGTTCTCTCCAACATGCCAGTGTAGCCAGTTGCTCTTTGACACTCCTGTATAACCTGAAGCTCCATTGTTCCATGGATGGAGAAAGCACCCCAGATCATGATGGAACCTCCTCCACTGTGTCGTGTATAAAAAGTCTCTGGTGGGATATCCTTATCGTGCCAGTAAAATTGGAAGCCATCTTGACCACCCTGGTTACTTTTTTTCTCATCAGAGAACAAAACCTTCGTCCACATTTCTTTGTTCCATGTTTGGTGCTTCTCAGAAAAGTTTAACCGAGCTGTTTCGTGGTGTGGATGGAAGCCTGGCCTTTGAAGACATTTGCGGTTTTTAAAGCCTTTCTCTCGTTTAAACCGTCTTATTGTTCTTGAACTGCATTCTGCGTCCGTAAGGCCCTTAATCTGGTTTGACGATTGGCTGGTGTCTTGCCGGACAACCCGTAGAATACTCCTGCTCAAGGCCGGCAAAATTCTCGTTCCGTATACCTCAGGGTCTTTTAAGAAATTTGCAACAGCGGTTTTACTACGCCCAATCTCACCAGCAATGGTACATTGAGAGAGACCTTGCTTTTGCAGCTCGACAATTCTGCCACGTTCAAACTCTGTCAACCTTTTATCCTTTGCCATGTTTTTACCCAATGTAACACAGGATATGTCAGTGGGAAATGTTGACAACGCTAATGCTTGAACACAAATCACTAAATTTCGTTACGTGTTTACCGATTAACGCTTCGTTTAAGTATGGTCTTAAACTTTTGACCAGATAATATTTAGGCTAATTTCATACTGTTCACATTTTCCCTACTAAATGCCAAAAAAAAAAAAATTCTATTTTCCCTACTAAATGCCAAAAAAAAAAATTTCCCTTTTCTTATTGTCATCTTTAGAAGCTCTACTCAAATAAGTGATTGTGTCTTTATGTTCATTGGCGTGAAGATTTTGGCCAGCAGTGTATATTAACTATTAGCTGCTATCGTTCTAAACACCACTGCCTGTCCACTAGATGGCGCTATAACTACATTTCATCATTTTGATTGGTTTGTTTTTAATTTCACACAAAGCTACACGAGGGCTATTTGCGCTAGCCGTACCTAATTTAGCAGTGTAAGACTAGAAAGAAGGCAGTTAGTCATCACCACTTACCGCCATCTCTTGGGTAACTCTTTTACCAACGTATAGTGGGATTGACCGTCGTCCGTTGAAACGCCCCACAGCTGAAAGGGCGAGCATATTTGGTGTGAAGGGGATTCGAACACGTGACCCTCGGATTACGAGTCGAGTACCTTAGCCACGTGGCCATGCCGACCCTGAATAATTTTATCCTGTCTGCACTTTCAACATAAAATGATCACCGAGTGCAGTCGAAACGTTACCATTTATTTTATTTTTTTTTATTTCTGTTCCGTTATTGGTTCATGTGACTTTTTTCCTCTGGTCTCAAAACTTAAAGATTTAAATATAGTAACCTTCGATCTTTAGTGTCACACTTCAAGTATCTGAACTTTGAATGTCGAATGTATTTAAACCTAAAATCTGTAACGTGTATTAAAACAGGAAACAAGAACTTGGTCCGTGAGAGCTCAAGTAATACCAGCTGTTACACCGTACAGAGAGAGTTAGTTCTAACGTGTGGTTAAAGAAATAAGTAGCAGAAATAGACATCACGAAAAATATCTACTCGATATAGATCTAAGTCTACCTAAGGTATACGTGATAAATTATCGATCCGTTAGAGCTAGAGCTGCTAAATTAAAAGCGAAACTCTCTCGGTGGTTCAGGGGCAAGTGTGGGCCCATAATTCTAAAACTCAGATTTCGATACCCGTAGTGGGTATAGTACAGATGTCATATTATATTTGTTTGTTTTTTTGAAACTTGAATAAGGCTACACGTCGGCTATCTGCGCTAGCCGTTCATAATTTAGCAGTGTAAAACTAGAAGGAAAGCAGCAAGTCATTACCACCCACCAACTCCTAGGCTACTCTTTTACCAACGAATAGTGGGATTGACCGTCACACTATAACGCCCCCACTGCTGAAAGGGCGAGCATGTTTAGTGCGATGGAGATTCGAACCTGCGCTCCTCAGATTACTTTAACTCACCTGGCCATGCCAGGCCTGTCCTATTATACAGCTTTGGGTTTAACGACAAACAGAAGTTTTTTTTTTCGAATGAAGAAATTAGAAAGTAAAAGAAACATAAACTTGTTATCCAGTCCACAGTCGACGTGGATGAAATATACAAATAATATATTAACAAATTTTGGAAACGGACAAATTATGTAAGAAATATAACCGGTAAAACCATAGAACTTCATCAGACAATATAATAAAAATGTACAAAACATATATATAAGACCAATCATGAAATATGCATGCCCAGCATGGTTAAATATATCACCTAAACACATGAACAAAATATGGTCAATACAAAACTAAATAATTACTACAACATACACAATTTCTCACAGTACATAAACCATAGCAGATAGTCTCTTGCATAATTATCTAAATTAATTTTTTTTAAAAATGGCAAAAAAACATCTACCATGTGAACTTATCGCTACAACATACATGAATAAAGTAGGCCTAAGTACCTCTCTCCCGTTAACATATATTTTAGAAATAGATATCTAACAAGTCCACCTACTTCCTACTAGACTATAACACTCACACTAGTTTGGACTCATATGATAACATTTAATAAAAGTGTTTTTATACATAACATGTTTTTTGTGTTGTCGAGAACCTGTGAAATGTGTTATACCGAACTGTTCGTTTAAATGTTCCAATACTGAACAATAGCGACGCTATACAAAATATGAGAATGTTAACAAAAACATCTTCATGGACATCTGTCCTGGAAGGGATCGTACCAAGTGTGGTTTACTAATCATCATGAACATTCAACAGAAATAGTACAGACAAGAGGAAGATGTCCAAGTGAACCTGACTCTTCCTGGACTATTAGGTTGTCCACAAATAAATGTCCTTTTTGAATTACGAAGTTTGGAAACGTGTAAATCATTGTTGTCATTTAATTAAAGTAAGCACCATTTGCCTCAACACACTTTTTCCAACGTGTAACGATGTTGTTTATGCCCCTGCTGTACAATTCAGAGTTTCTATGGTCAATAAACTCCCTGAGAACTTCTTCTGCAGCTACCTGGTTTTGAAAGTGTTTATTGATCAAAAAGTTGTCAAAGTATTTGAAAAGAATGAAAATATGTAGAGGATAGGTCTGGGGAATAAGGTGGATGAGGTAGAACCTCGATTCCTAGTTCATTCAATTTTTGGAGCGTCATCCTTGACAGGTCTCATAACGCCGATTTTGTTGGTCTTCAGTCAGCTCATGTAGAACCCACGTATCCAACTTTTCGTCTTTCCAATCGCACTCAGGTGGTTGGCAGTGCTTGATTTGCTTGTGTTTAGCTTTTCTACAAACTCACGTACTATTGTGCAAAGGTCTGTCTCAACTGCTTCCCTTAATGTGTTTTTATTTCAGAATGGCTTCCTTCCACAACCTTCGTGGTCTTCAAGACTTTAATCTCCATGTCGAAACCTTTGGATCCAACGCTGAACTGTACATTCAGTAACAGATCCATGGCCGAATGTCTGGTTGATGTTCCGTGTAGTTTCGGTAGCTTCTCGTCCAAGTTTAAAGTTGTAGAAGAAAATCAGACGAAAGTCCTTCTTGTCCATGCTACCTTAGGAGTTGTGAAACTTACTCTGAGTATAGTTGAAACACTAAGGCACTGTAATCCAAGAGTCGCGGGTTCGAATCCTCGTCACATCAAACATGCTCGCCCTTTCAGCAGTGGGGGCATTATAGTGTGACGGTCAATCCAATTATTCGTTTGTAATAGAGTAGCCTAAGAGTTGGCGGTGGGTAGTGATGACTAGTTGCTTTATCTCTAGTCTTAAACAACTAATTTAGGGACAGCTAGCGCAGATAGCCCTCTTGTAGCTTTGCGCGAAATTATAAAAGAAACAAACAATGTGTTTGTGTTTTCTTATAACAAAGCCACATTGGGCTATCTGCTGAGCCCACCGAGGGGAACAGAACCCCTGATTTTAGCGTTGTAAATCCGGAGACATACCGGTGTACTAGCGAGGGGCAAGAAACAAACAAACGAAGCTGAAAACATTGTGTACGAATACGTATCAGTATTAACTAAGTTGTTAATAAACCTAATGAAACTCTTGTTAATAATTTGATTGAATATTATTCTTAAACAAAGCCATGTTCAGCTTCACTTTGTATATTTATCAAACTTGTATAAATGTCTTATCAAATTTGGATGTATTTCTAATTAATTTAAAACAGTGATTTAGAAACATTTGTTGTTGTTTTTTTCTTTTCTAGATAAGTAAACTGACCTTTTATCTAACCAAGATTAAACATGATATTAAACCTGATGGTAAAAATGATTTTTGGATTTTTGAAACAAATTTAGAAGTCAATCGACTACATAAATCATTCTGGAATAGACAAGTTACTTTAATGTTTTGATTTAATTAGATAACACAGAACAATTATTTTAAATTGTGGTTTATCACATTAAAAAAAATTCTTCCTTATGTTCTTTGGAATTAAAGTGTATTTAATTTCACGAGAAACCACATGCAATCAAATTTACTTACTTCGTCATGCATGTATATGGATGATATGATTGGTGTAAATAGAACAGAAGTTGATAATTGTATGTATAATATCTTTATCGACAAATAGAAAAAGCCAAGTATGTAGTTCAGCCCTTACACTTAAGTGGTTGTCAGTGGGTTTGATGTCATTACATTAGATACAATGAAACGTTTGTTTTTAATCTGAAGTCCATGGTCTTTCTTTTCTTCATAGAAATATTTCTTTACACGTCATCAGAAATAGTGTCACAGTTCCTTAGGTTTTACAGGATCTGTGATAAACCACGGTACATGATTATAACACTAATGTGTTACTAAAACTATGTAACTGTTTCAAACTTTTATTTAAAAGTTCAATGTTTTGTTAAGTAAATAAATAAAATTACTGTTATGCCATCTGGAGACGTATGAACAACACAATATTATAAACATTATATATGAATTGTTATAAATAATAAATATCTGTAAGTTCAAGGCTAATAATTTTGAGCGCTTTTACAGACAAATAACCTTACTAAAGGTACAAACACATACATTTAGTTACATGCAACAATCATAGCTTGCACACATTTCATGAAGTACCAACGATAGGGAAGACGATCCCAGCCATGGTTGACAGAAGGAGTCATTTCAACATTAAAAGCATATTATCGGGTGTTCCGATCCCCTTAAAAAGAAAATAATGTAATTAATCTTGTTACCAAAATGTTAAGCTAGCACCATTCACATTTCTTTCTGTTTTATTTAATAGACCTTAAATGTAGATTTGATATTAGGGTTAAGCAGTTTGCTGCCTAACGACCTCTAATGGCACAAAGGAAAATCTGAAGAATTATATCACTAAAAACCTAGGTTCGATACCTGTAGTTGGCAAAGCACAGGTAGTCCATTATGTAGCTTTGTGCTTAACAAGATACAAACAAGAAATATTAATTACAACAGTTAAGCCTTTAGATATTTTACCAGTAGGTAATTAGAGCCAGAATTCTGTGTGGTTGGTAGTTTGTATCCCTAATATTACCATTTTCTTTAAACTTTTCTCTCCTTTCAATTCTTCAACCACCTTCAAATGTTTATTATTATAGACATCAAATAATTAAATAGGATACTAGTATTTAAAAACACACCGGTCACTTGAAGATAACATTTTACGAAAATGTTGTACATTTTTATTTCGTTTAACCTGTTCAGCGCTGTAGACAAGATAACTCATCCAAGCCGATCGGTAACACAGTGCCATGGACGAGTTAATTCGTTCTCAATAATACCTAACTTCAACGCTAGATGTCAGCACCATACATGCATTTCACCTACTTACATATTGTTTCACTTTCGATCCAAAATAGCGTCACGAAAAAGGTTACAAAATGAAGAAGCATTAGAGTTGTATTTTGAACTTGGTTCGGAGTTGCCGTAGCAGCTGAAATACTTGGCAGTCAACAGGTTAATGTAAAAACAGGCTGTCACTAATAATTATCACATTTTACCGTTTCATAAAATGTGTCTCGTAATACGTTCGTTAGAAGTTAAAGTTATTTACATAACCAAAATTATGTTCGAAACTTTATCAAATTCCAATTCTAGTGATCTTTTAACTAACCTGATTTGCCACAACGACACTAAAAGGGTGTTAATGTCAACCTGCTCTGCCACAACGATATTAAAATGGTGTTACTGTCAATCTATTCAACTTCAACGATATTAAAATGGTGTTACTCTCAACCTGTTCCACTACAACGATATTAAAAGTGTTTTTCACCTCAATAAATCGCATATTATATTTTTCCGAGTCATATTTACAGAATATTTGAAAACTATACGTTTGTTCGCGATAATATTTGACACGAAGTTGATGTCTGAAAGTGATCGGTTAATCATCTTAGATTTAATGTATTGGTTACCACAATACATTTCATGTAACACCTGGTAGTAAGCTTTATAAAACAGCAGAATTGACACTTCCAGGTCTACGTCTTATATATATGGTCTTATAATATTCACTGTTACAGGTGTTACAAATTACCGTGTAATGTCCCCAAACGAGACACCTAATCATTCGTCTAACGTTTTAGCACACTGAAACCAAACCAAACCAGATACCTAATAATTCGTGCAACCTTTTAACACACTTAAGCCAAACAAGACACCTAATAATTCGTGCACCCTTTTAACACACTTAAAACAAACAAGACACCTAATAATTCGTGTAACGTTTTAACACATTTAAACCAAACAAGACGCCTAATAATTCGTGTAACGTTTTAACACATTTAAAACAAACAAGACACCTAATGAACCTACTCTGTTGATTTCAGCTCATGTTTTACTAAATTAAGTGTTTAACTCTTTGTTGTAAGTTTAATGATTAATAAACATACTTTGAGACATGTGATTGGCTTGTTAATGTATCCGCTAATTACAAAAATTTAGGCTTCTCGCCAATAAGAAACAAGTAGAAATTATTTTGCGATTAAATTACTTTCAAGTAGAAACTTAAAATTAAATTAAACTACTCAAGATAGTTTATTCGCATCAGTTACAATGAACTACCGTGAGTGACGTCAATGTGTTGAAATGTATGCAGACAACAGCTGTTACTCAATACTTTTTCTTGCCAACATGCAAATATCCAAGTCTCGAGCCAAATCATCTGTAGCTGATACATCCTGCTGGCTCTTAGCTACAAATATATTCAGTTTTCTTTTGAAACTGCAAAGCAGCAAATTAACTTAATACTAACATTCACATTTAGTTAGAAATAACAACAAATTATTTTCTAAAGTCGCAGTAGTTTAAAAAATAAAGAATAGTTCTTTATGTGATTTATTTAATTAAGATTACGAGACAAATGGTGAAACAATTGTAAAGTATTTTTCTAGATATTATTTATATTCCTTGATGTCGCTAGTTCTTAACTAAGGAAAACTTAAATAGATGTGAAACTACGTACCATTATTTTACTTGTTACGAAAGATAGTTCACCCCCAGTAGCACAAAGGTACGTCTCTGGACCCACACCCCAGCAAACAGGATATCCGTAATGGGCAGAGCACAGATAGCCCATTGTATAGGTTTGGCTTTATTGCAAAGAAACAAAAGATAATTCACAATAGCAGAGGAAGACTTTTTTGTTTTGGATTTTTTTACAATTAAGATTAGTTTATTATTATTTTTAATCTATATCACGATCTTGGAAATTTCAAATTTAAATTTTACTCAAAGAAAGTTTCTAGTGGATATTCACGGCTAAAATTATCGCCGTATTTCATACTTTTATTTTTTTCTACACTTAGTGACAACGAAACAGCTGTTTATTTCATAGAATTCAGATGATAGAACTCATAAGTCACCGACTCACTTCTTTCATATCTCTGGAGCTTCCAAACACCCGTATGGAAAATTTCTAAGAACCGTGTTCAGTGAATCCTGGTGGTAACAAGTTTGATGCACGTTAGGAAAGCCAGCATATGTATATTACTAAACTACCATGAAACGTTACCATGCAAAATCAGTGGTAATTAGAAGAGGATACGTTTTTACGTTTTCAACTCTTCCAGGTAACATGTAATTTTAACTTCTTTTCTACATCAGTGTATCACGAAATGAAAAACAACAACAACAACTCGGTTATTCACGTCTCACAACCATGAATTTCGAGTTATTCTTCACCGTTTGGACAGAATCTTCACAACCTATTCTATGGGTCGTCAAGTAGCGAACACAACTTGTTCTAACTATCAGTCCTTACAGAGGGAACACAGCTTGTTCTATCTATCCATCCTTACTTGTTAAAAACAAAATGTTCTAACTATCAGTCCTTACAGAGCGAACACAACTTGTTTTATCTATCAGTCATTATATGGCAAAAACAACATGTTCTAACTATCAGTCCTTATATGACAAACACAACTTGTTCTAACTATCAGTCCTTACAGAGCGAACACAACTTGTTTTATCTATCAGTCATTATATGGCAAAAACAACATGTTCTAACTATCAGTCCTCATGACAAACACAACTTGTTCTAATTTTCAAATCCTACATAGCGAACACAACATGTTCTAACTATCAGTCCTCATGACAAACACAACTTGTTTTAATTTTCAAATCCTACATAGCGAACACAACTTGTTCTAACTATCAGTCTTTATATGGCAAACACAACTTGTTCTAACTATCGGTCCTCACATGGCGAACACAACTTGTTTTATCTATCAGTCATTATATGGCAAAAACAATATGTTCTAACTATCAGTCCTCATGACAAACACAACTTGTTCTAACTATCAGTCCTTACATGGCGGATACAACTTGTTGTAACTGTTGATCGTTACATGGCGGATACAACTTGTTGTAACTGTTGATCGTTACATGGCTAACACAACTTATTCTAACTATCGGTCCTCACATGGCGAATACAACTTGTTCTAACTATCGGTCCTTACACAGCGAACAGAACTTCTTCTAATTATCGGTTCTTAAATGGCAAACACAACTTGTTCTATCAGTCCTTATGTGGCAAACACAACTTGTTCGAAAAATATGCTAACAAATGAGTGCCGAAAATAATAGCTCAGTACTAAATAGGAATAACCACTATCCATGTTAATCGTCCATAAACTTTCTCTCACTTTGTTTAGTAAGTAATTATGATTAGAAACAACGGAAACTGATGTTCTCTTCAGATCCATCTGAAAATATGAATAAAAACAACAGAAACTTATGTTCTCTTCAGGTCCATCTGAGAATATAAATAAAAACAACAGAAAGTAATATTCCACTAAGGTCCATCTGAGAATATGAATAAAAACAACATAAAGTAATATTCCACTAAGGTCCATCTGAGAATATGAATAAAAACAACAAAAAGTAATATTCCACTAAGGTCCATCTGAGAATATGAATAAAAACAACAGAAAGTAATATTCCACTAAGGTCCATCTGAGAATATGAATAAAAACAACAGAAACTAATATTCCACTAAGGTCCATCTGAGAATGTGAATAAAAACAACAGAAACTAATATTCCACTAAGGTCCATCTGAGAATATGAATAAAAACAACAGTTATTAATGTTCTCTTCAGGTCCATCTGAGAATATGAGTAAAAACAACAAAAACTAATGTTTTCTTCATGTCCATCTGAGAAGATGAATAAAACCAACAGTTATTAATGTTCTCTTGTGGTCCATCTGAGAATATGAATAAAAACAAGAGAAACTAATGTTCTTTTCATGTCCATCTGAGTATAATATTTCGACCCTCTTTTCGATAAAGTATTTTTATTGTTCCTTTTAAGGGACCAGATGTCGTTACTTCAACGTTCGTACATTTTTCGTAATATCGAACACAGAATCACTAATCGTAAAGTTTTTTCTTTTGAAACAGTAAATGTTTTTTCTAGTTTCTACACCATTCATTTCTCTTTCTTTTAATAAATTCAATATTCTGACCACTGATCATTCCAGCCTCATGCTGCTAATCGAACAGTTTCCCTTATTAAATAACTCTAAACAGCACAAAGAACTTTTTGCTGTTAGAACTCTTTTGACATATATTATATTTTAATGTTTGTGTGTATATCTTGTTTATCACTTCTTCTAACTCTAACAGGATATGTTTATACATCATTTATTACAGCCTGTAATAAGATATGTCTGTCTACATGCGTAAAACCACCGTGTACTAAACGCTTTCTAACGTACATTTATCTAATTATATCTTGATTAGTTACGAAACCAATAAATTCACCATAATGATTGTTTTGTTGCTTTGCAAGAGTGCACAATAATTTGTGTGTTCTTTGCTCACATCTGGGATCGAACCACAAATTTTGATATTATAAGTCCTCAATCACACCGCTGATTCGTACTTAGACCTTATATACAGAATGAAGTATAATACATGTATAAGTAACTGTGGTAATTTAAATTAGTGTTTAACACATGTTTAAGTAACTGATAGAATATATCTTCTAGTAGTTTTATTATGTTATACAGACCCGGCCGCCAAACTCTGATTAGCTTCTCCTACAGACGAGAACAACGTTAACACTAACGTTATATGTTGTTTAATTACATTGGTCACGCTATATATCACTGGAACTTAAAGAGGTGGATGTACAGTTTTAGTTTGTTTTCAACTATCTGCAAGTTCATGCTGGTCTTTCACATCAACAGAACGAATGATATGAGAAAACTTCGAAGTCCCTGTCACTAGATGAAATTATAGTACAGGCATGTATTACCTTAACACCCTGAAAAATACATATATTATTTGTAGCTAGTGTTTTTATTTGTGTGTGACTATGTGTGTGTGTGTGTGACTATGTGTGTACATATATATATATATAAATATGGTGAAATTAAATAATCATATCTTAATGAAGATAAATGAATAAACAAAATCATGAGAAAGGATTGCGTTACAAACAGAAAATCTCAACCTTTGATTAATTGTATTATAGCCCCAAAATATTTAAGCCATAAAGCAAAACACATTAAAATCATGAAATAAAATACGCTGCATATTTTTTAAAAAAAAGGATCCTAGGATACAAGCTATAACGAGGGATTATAAAATGTATCCTAGGTGATTGCGGAAGTAGGACCTACGTTGTGATGGGGATACATCGTCTATCAGTCTTAACCTTCAATTCGCTTGTCTCATGTAAGAATATTAGAAAATAGGAAAGTGAGATGTGGGTATTCAAGCCCACCACGTCCCACATTTATATCACCCTTCACTGCCCGCAGATAGTTGTGGGAAGGTGATTGTTCTCCCAAGTTAAAGTAAGAAAAAAAAAAAAAACATAAAAAGATGAAAAATAAAAAATAAATAAATAATTAAAATAGGATACATTTTATAATCCCACATTGTCGCTTGTAACCTAGGATTATTTTCAAAAATATGTAGCGTATTTTTTTTTTCATGTTAATGTGTTTTCTTTCTGGCTTCTAAAAATATGGTTGTAATATATATATACACACACATATACATCATGATCTGTAGCTAGTGTTATTGTTGTATGTGAATATACACTGCTGGCCAAAATCTTAAGGCCAATGAACGTAAAGAAAAAATATGCATATTGCGTTCTCAGACTCAACCACTTATTTGAGTAGAGCTTCGAAAGATGACAATAAGAAAAATGAAAATAAAAATAAAAAACTTTTTAACATTTAATAAGAAAAATGTGAACACTATGAAATTAGTCTAAATACTAGCTGGTCAAAAGTTTAAGACCATACTGAAACGAAGCATTAATCGGTAAACACGTAACGAAATTTGGTCATTTATGTTCAAGCATTAGCGTTGTCAACATCTCCCTCTGACAACTCCTGTGTTATAACGGATAAAAACATCGCAAAGGCTAAAAAGTTGACAATGTTTGAACGTGGCAGAAATGTCGAGCTGCAAAAGCAAGGTCTCTCTCAAGTTGCCATCGCTGGTGAGATTGGGCGTAGTAAAACCGCTGTTTCAAATTTCTTAAAACACCCTGAGGGATACGGAACGAGAATTGCAAGTGGTCAGCCTAAGAAAATTTCGCCAGCGTTGAGCAGGAGTATTCTACGGGTTGTCCGACAAGACACCAGCCGATCGTTGAACCAGATTAAGGCCCTTACGGACGCAGAATGCAGCTCAAGAACAATAAGACGGCACCTACGTGTGAAAGGCTTTAAAATCCGTAAACGTATCCAAAGGCCACGCTTCCTTCCACACCACGAAACAGCTCGGTTAAATTTTGCTGAGACGCACCAAACATGGAACGTAGAAAAGTAAAAGAAGGTTTTGTTCTCTGATGAGAAAAAAATTATCCTGGATGGTCCAGATGGCTTCCAACGTTACTGGCACGACTATAAGTATATCCCACCGGAGACATTTTCTATACGACACAGTGGAAGGGGTCCCATCATGATCTGGGGTGCTTTCTCCATCCATGGAACAATGGAGCTTCAGGTTATACAGGGGCGTCAAACAGCAGCTGGCTACATTGGCATGTTGGAGAGAGCATTCTTATTGATTGAATACCCTTGCTTGTGTGGAAATGACTGGATCTTTCAGCAGGACAAAGCTGCAATCCACAATGTCCGCAGTGTTGCTGCTATGTGCATATATATGTACATCTATCATGATTTGAGGGTAGTGTTTTTGTTATGTGTAAATATATATATCATGGTTTGTAGCGACTGCCGTTTTTGCGTGTATATATATATTCCATGACTGGTAGCTAAGTTGTTGTTATTATGTGAAAAAAATATATATTAAGATCTGAAGCTAATGTTGTTGTTGTTGTGTGTATATATATCATGATTTGTAGCTAGTGTTGTTGTTATGCGTAAAAATATATTTTTATTTCCAGCTAGTGTTGTTGTTGTGGTGTGTATATATCATGATTTGTGGCTACTGTTTTTGTTATGTGTATATATCATGATTTGTAGCTACTGTTGTTGTTATGTGTATATATCATGATTTGTAGCTAGGGTTGTTGTTATGTGTATATATCATGATTTGTAGCTAATGTTGTTGTTATGTGTATATATCATGATTTGTAGCTAATGTTGTTGTTATGTGTATATATCATGGTTTGTAGCTAGGGTTGTTGTTATGTGTATATATCATGATTTCTAGCTAATGTTGTTGTTATGTGTATATATCATGATTTGTGGCTACTGTTGTCCTTGTTTGTGTGTGTGTGTATATTTATATTATGATTTGTAGCTTGTGCTGGTGTGGTGTGTATATATCATGATTTGTGGCTACTGTTGTTGTTATGTGTATATATCATGATTTGTAGCTAATGTTGTTGTTATGTGTATATATCATGATTTGTAGCTAATGTTGTTGTTATTTGTATATATCATGATTTGCAGCTAGGGTTGTTGTTATGTGTATATATCATGATTTGTAGCTAGGGTTGTTGTTATGTGTATATATCATGATTTGTAGCTAATGTTGTTGTTATGTGTATATATCATGATTTGTGGCTAATGTTGTTGTTATGTGTATATATCATGATTTGTAGCTAATGTTGTTGTTATGTGTATATATCATGATTTGTAGCTAATATTGTTGTTATGTGTATATATCATGATTTGTAGCTAGGGTTGTTGTTATGTGTATATATCATGATTTGTAGCTAATGTTGTTGTTATGTGTATATATCATGATTTGTGGCCACTGTTGTCCTTGTTTGTGTGTGTGTGTATATTTATATTATGATTTGTAGCTTGTGCTGGTGTTGTGTGTATATATATCATGATTTGCAGCTAGTGTTGTTGTGTGTGTATATATATGTATATCTATCATGATTTGAGGGTAGTGTTTTTGTTATGTGTAAATATATATATCATGGTTTGTAGCGACTGCCGTTTTTGCGTGTGTATATATATTCCATGACTGGTAGCTAAGTTGTTGTTATTATGTGAAAAAAATATATATTAAGATCTGAAGCTAATGTTGTTGTTGTTGTGTGTATATATATCATGATTTGTAGCTAGTGTTGTTGTTATGCGTAAAAATATATTTTTATTTCCAGCTAGTGTTGTTGTTGTGGTGTGTATATATCATGATTTGTGGCTACTGTTCTTGTTATGTGTATATATCATGATTTGTGGCTACTGTTGTCCTTGTTTGTGTGTGTGTGTATATTTATATTATGATTTGTAGCTTGTGCTGGTGTTGTGTGTATATATATCATGATTTGCAGCTAGTGTTGTTGTGTGTATATATATCATGATTTGCAGCTAGTGTTGTTGTGTGTGTATATATCATGATTTGTAGCTAGTGTTGCTGTGTGTGTTTCTATATCATGATTTGTAGCTAGTGTTGTTGTTGTGTGTGCGTGTATATATCATGATTTGTAGCTAGTGTTCTTGTTTTTGTGTGTGTATATATATATTATGATATGTAGCTAATGTTGTTGTTGTGTGTATATATATCATGATTTGTAGTTAGTGTCGTTGTTGTTGTGTGTATATATATCATGACTTGTAGTTGGTGTCGTTGTTGTTGTGTGTATATATATCATGACTTGTAGTTACTGTTGTTGTTGTGTACATAAATATCATTATTTGTAATTAGTATTGTTGTTGTATATATATATATCATTATTTGTAGTTAGTGTTATATATACTATAACGTATGTTTAGTGTTTTACATATATATTATAATGTATGTTTTGTTTGTTTTATATATCTATATACACATCATGTATGTTTAGACACATTTTAAAGTGGAGTCATATAATTTTCTTGTAACGGTAGAATTTATTATTTGAGGGCTTTTATAACAATACTTTAAATGTCACTATAAAAACTTTGTAATTTTAACCAAAGTGTAGAAATTTGTTTGTCGGCTGGCGGATGGTCTTAAAATAGTTTATTCCTACCTCCTGGTACTAAACTACTGCACGGGTTCTGTGAAAAGAGAGATCTGGAAGTGCCTAACTAAAAAAACAAGCAAACCCTTATTTATAGTGTTTTCTGATAAGAACCAAACTTACTTTTTGTGAGTCAAACCCGAAGAAAATGTTCGTTTGGAAAACATGAAACATTGCTGGGAATAGCACACTTTTTTATATTCCTATTAATACGTTCCTACAGTAGGTAAAAAATTATATCTAGTAATGGAATATTTATCACGAGGCCTTTACAAAACTGTTGATGTCGAGAGTTGCTATCACTTAAGTTGTTCAAAGGGAAGGCTGAACTAATTCTTCTGGTGTTACAAATAAAGATGTCAAACTGGCACGTGGTATGCTCTGATTCCTCACGGTCTTCTAACAGAGCGTGACGCGTCGCCACGAAAAGAATGGAGATTGTTTTTAGTTTTTATACGTCGGTTAGCAGAACAGAACTAAACAATGAGGATCGACTGGTAGAGATATATGAACGTTAATTCTAGGTTATATCCCAGCTGTAAACACTAAATACACATATGATAAAACACTTGTGTCGTTTATTAAATGCAAACAACTCGAACAAATAACAAGATACCATTAGTAGGCGGCACAAATAACTCCATTGTTTTCAACTCTGAACAAATAACTGGATTTCAAAATTATCATATAAAACATCGTTCCCCAAGTAAAACGTTCAAGAAAACATAGATTTTAAAGAACGTTCGAATAAAAGGATGAGTTATTATCTCTGTTAACTGGATAATATCATAACTGTGAAGAGCATTTTCGAGGAAGTTTACGGTAGAAACTAAACATTTCGTGATGACGAGAAACCCACTTGAAGTAAAAATGTATTCTGAAGACAGCTGGTATGGGTATTAATACTTTAATTAAAATAAAGTACAGAACAACGTTTCGACCTTCTTAGGTCATCTTCAGGTTTACAGTTATAACTGTTAACCGAAATCATTGATAACTTGAAGATAACCTAAGAAGGTTGAAATGTAGTTCTCTACTTTATTTTCGTAGAAGATTTAAAACCCATAGCAGCAGACTTGAGATACATTTAAACCAAACATTTTATGAAGAGAACAGTTTTATTACCTTCTTGTTTGACGAAAGGTCAACCACAAGGTGACATAAACTTATTCATGCATGTATATTACGAAATGTCCGAATAAATAGAAAACGGCCGGCTTTTCAAACTTTATTTTTACTAAGTCATGAAGATGACGTCCGAGTGAACCTGACATTCCCAAGTCGAGCACAGAGGGAGAAACGCAGAAGTTTCCAACACACTTATCTTTTTTTTTACTGTAAACACATTAGAAATAAATTAATATTCGTTTTAATTTCGCGCAAAGCGGCATGAGGGCTATCTCCGCTAGCTGTCCCTAATTTAGCAGTGGGAAATACATTGTTACACGTCAGTTCTCGTAATATTGTGGGAAATACATTGTTACACGTCAATTCTCGTAACATTGTGAGAAATACATTGTTACACGTCAGTTCTTGTAAGAATGTGAGAAATACATTTTTACACGTCAGTTCTTCTGAGAATGTGTGAAATACATTGTTACACGTCTGTTTTTCTGAGAATGTGTGAAATACATTGTTACACGTCAGTTCTTGTAAGAATGTGGGAAATACATTAGTTCATGGAAGAATGCTAAGGATACATTGTTATATACCAGCTCTCTCACAGCTGTTATTAATCTAAATTATAAGAGATCAAAAGAACAAATCACAACCGAAAACTTAATTATATTGGTTTACCAGTTTCCCTCGTTATGAATCTTTAAGAGCAAGAGAGCTTTAATTTGACTTTATTCGGTTTTAAATTAAACGTTTCAAACTAAAAGTTGATTTAAAAACCAAAAGTCATTACAAGACGAATGTAAGGAGGTTAAGGCATACTGATGAAACTGGCAGTAAGAACTGCCATCCAACGGCTGGCTGCCACGTCGAGTATAATGAGAAAAGCTTTGAAAGAAACTTTGTTAATAAATATAGAAACTTGGATGAAATATTCCCCAGACTGTAATGAAGTTAAATATACATTTGGAACCTCAAAGCTATTCCTGACCCTGTTTTCGCTTCAGCTCTAAACAATTACCCTTGTGTATTATGTAGAACTAATCACCTTTGGTGAATACAGAAATAACCGGAAAAGTAACCAAACGAAAGAAATCAAAGTTAGTGACGCCCCCTTGTGTCACAAAGATATGTCTACGGACTCACAGTGCGTTTCGATAATCGTGGTGGGCAGAACACAGTTAGCCCATTGTGCTTAACTACATACAAACTAATGAGTAACAAACATTTTTAAAAAATGGGTACAAAGTGTGTGTGAATGTTTTTCTTATAGCAAAGCTATACCGGACTATATGCTGAGTACACCCGAGGGGAATCGAACCCATGATTTTAGCGTTGTAAATCCGTAGGCTTATCGCTGTACTTGAATATCTAGTATATACTGACTTAAGAATATTTTATAAAACTAAGACTTAAGAATATTTTATAAAACTAAGACTTAAGAATATTTTATAAAACTAAAACAATATCCTTAAATATCTAGGTTGTATTAACAGACGAATATTTGCAAAACGGACATCATATCCTTGGATTTCTTGGTTATACTGACAGAAAGTTATTTGAGAAAATTAGGATAATATGTTTCGATATCTAGCATATACTGGCGGAAGGATATTTGATAAACACGTTCTATCGTATTAGGGAAAGTCAATACTTATTCTAATACAAAAATAAGACTTCTGTGAGATATACAAAAATTTCGAATAAGAAAGACACCAATTAATGATTGTTTAAAAGGGTTCAAGAACCACGACTTCTGATAAAATATAAATTTCATTTTTCATCGTTTCGGTGTCTTTTAAAACACCTAAAAACAGAAATCAAGTCAGTATAGCGTGAAATTACAATTCGAAATGAGAAATCTAACATTTTGTTTGTGACAAAAATCATCTGAGCCTGTTTTTTTCTTCTAATTCTTCTTAATTTGAACATTTCAAATTTTAAAGTAAGGGTGTGTGTAAAAATAACATTTCAAATCCATCTATCACGCCCAGCTGTCAAGTTTTGATTTTGAATAATAAGTCTCCTGGATAATGTCGTATTGAAGAAAACAAAATAAAAATGTCTGAAACTCTATATTTACACAGCTCTGTTCTTGAAATTCCAAATGGCTAACCCGGGAGAAATTAAAACATACAGTTTACGTAATTTTATAGCAAATCTTAGGCCTAAAGATTTACAGTGGCTCGTCAACAGTCAGCATTTATACCGTAACCTTACAATAAACAGTTTACGCAATTTATATAACAAATCTTAGCCCTAAAGGTGTCCAGTGGTTCGTCAGCGTAACTTTACAATTAACATTCTCGTCTGTTTAAATCTTCTAAGAAAACTTGTAAGAACTACTATATAATATAGTACAAACAATCAGAAAATCAGGCACCGTAAAAAAAAACAACAACACATACTGTGAAAAACAAACCTAAAACTGGTATGTTTATCATACATTAATTTAATGTAAAAACATTGTTGTGAGGAAATCTTGTGATTGTTGGTTTTGGTGCAAAACTGGAAGCGAGCTATTCGTTCACCACGTGGAATAGAACCCTGGATTTGGGGTGCTATAACCTGTAGATCCACCAGGGAAAGTAAGCATCCTTAGAACGAAGATGATGTATTAATTTAATACAAGAACCACAAAAGTACAGTGAAGATAAGAATCAGAGTGGCCGATGACACTGTATTTTAATAATATATATACGTATTTCAATAAATAAACATCTTTGTAGGAAAGATCTGTGTAAGAAGTTTATTTCGTACATAAAACATGTCCCTTAAGTTTTTTTTACAATAACTTATATACTTTCAACTTCGTTAGCACAACGTGTATCCTTGAGTATACTGACAACCCGCGACTTTAAGGTTACGAGTCGAATGCTCTAACCGCCTGGCCTGATACTTAGACTATCGACATCTTTGTAAATATATATATTATATACTGCCATCTATCGGTCATTGTTGATATTCATATGCTGTACAGAGAAGATTTTTATCTTCGTTATCATTTGGACGACGGGGAAATTGTTTTATATAATTTTTTAAATATTTAATTATAACTGTTAAAATTATATAACAAAACACAAATAAAGAGATCTTGTCCAAAGTTTTATTTTAAATTAATAAAGAATGATATTTTTGAAATTTAATTCTCACTTCTGAAACACTTTAGTTTTTTCTGATGCTACTGCATATGACCTGGCATATGCATGATCTGGCTGTTGCTTTGAAAATGTTGAGAACAACGGGTGTTGTATAAAATTAAAGGTCAAATCTCACTGATGAATAAGATAAGTTTGTTTGTTGTTTATTTTAATTTCACGCAAAGCCACTCGAGGGCTATCTGCACTAGCAGTCCCTAATTTAGTAGTGTGAGACTAGAGAGAAGGCAGTCAGTCATCATCATCCACCACCAAATCTTGGACTACTCTTTTAACAACGAATAGTTAAATTCAACGTCACATTGTAACATCCCCACTGCTGAAAGGGCGAGCGTGTTGGGTGTGATGGGGATTCGAACCCGCAACCCTCGGATTACAAGTTGAGTGATTTAACCACCTGGCCATGCTGGGCAAATAAGAAAAGTGAAGCCAAAATGTAGGCGGTAGGTGCTGTTAACTAGCACCCTTTCTCTCTACTGTATTGGTTAAAAATTAGGAGCTCTTACATTCAGAGAGCCCTGATGTCGATATAACATTATTTTTAAAACACAGTATTGAAAATATGGACATTATTAAAATAAATTTGATATGGTGAGAAATTTGGCGAATTATGTCATGTCCAACAAATTAGAGCTTAGGTTTAGTGTTCCTGTTGGTTTTACGTAGTTTGTAGTTAATAATCTATTAGCTAGAAATTATCGCACCAGTCGTAACTTGTTAAAAATATATTCTGATATAAATAGCGTCACTTCTAAACAAATATTTATATATGGGTTAGAGCATTGTAGCAATGTCTTCGGATAACCTTAAAAGATTGTAACAAGAAAAAAAGTAAACTAATTAGCCTAGTTATAAAAATAGCTTCACGGAAAAAAGAAAGTTGTTCAATTCTTGTATGTCAGAAGAAAGTTATTTAATTCTTGTATGTCAGAAGAAAGTTGTTCAATTCTTGTAGGTCAGAATAAAGTTATTCAATTCTTGTATGTCAGAAGAAAGTTATTCAATTCTTGTATGTCAGAAGAAAGTTATTCAATTCTTGTATGTCAGAAGAAAGTTATTCAATTCTTGTATGTCAGAAGAACGTTATTCATGTGTCGAAGCATCAAAGGCAGGTCGTTGTTTTCTACTTTACTATTAATTTTTTTGTACCAACTGGTTTATTCCCCCACGTAGCTCCCCATGGCTAGGTGTGTTAAAACGTTCGACTCGTAATCTGAGGGTCGCTGGTTTGAATCCCCGTTACACCAAACATGCTCGCCCTTTCACCCGTGGGAGCGTTATAATGTGACGGTCAATCTTACTATTCGTTGGTAAAAGAGTAACCCAAGAGTTGGCGGTGAGTGGTAATGACTACCTGCCTTCCCTCTACTAAATTAGGGACGGTTAGCGCAGATAGCCGTCGTGTAGGTTTGCAGCACGAAATTAAAAAAAAAAAAAACAATTTTCGACGAAAGGTACGCCCTTTGGTGGGGTAGCTGTAAACATAACGATATGATACGAGGCTCGATAGTATTACAGTAAAAATTCACAAATTAATATAAATTAAATACATTTTAATTTTTTTAATTAACAGAAATATAACGTTAAATGCGGGGCTCAATTCCTGGGCTCAAATGATATTTATAGTAAAGAAAAGTATGAACATCAATATATGTTGGTTTATCTCTAACAATATATTTAAAATAAACGAACTTTGTGACCCACTGTTTAGAAAAATTCTGCAGTATAAACTCTTTAAAATCACTTGTGGGGACAGACAAGCAGCAAACTAATATTATTTAATTATGTACAAACAACAATTACAAACAATCAGTGTAGGACAAGATTATATGACCCTATACATAATGCACAGTTCTTCAGTTGTAGGGCCCGGCATGGCCAAGCGTGTTAAGGTGTGCGACTCGTAATCCGAGGGTCGTGGGTTCGCATCCCCGTCGCGCCAAAAATGCTCGCCCTCCCAGCCGTGGGGGCGTTATAATGTGACGGTCAATCCCACTATTCGTTGGTAAAAGAGTAGCCCAAGAGTTGGCGGTGGGTGGTGATGACTAGCTGCCTTCCCTCTAGTCTTACACTGCTAAATTAGGGACAGCTAGCACAGATAGCCCTCGAGTAGCTTTGTGCGAAATTCAAAAACAAACAAACGAAACAAACAAAAGTCTTGTATACGAGATTCTTACCAGACCTGCTCACTAGTGACTCAGCGGGAGATCTTAAAATCAGCTTGTGTGCCTATTCAGGGCAGAGCAAAAACAGTTCATTGTGTAGATTTGTGCCAAAGACAAACAAACCCTATTTTACCTACTTATAGTTTTTCTCTGGACAATAAATTAGTTTTATACTTTAGTGTTGAAGATCTAAATTAGTAACACTTATTGCTATGTTACTTGGAATGCAAGCATTATCTCTTCTCATTGGTGAAAATACTTTTCGTCATTAAGGTTGGTGAGCACGTGGTCATCCAATGATTGCCTATCCGTCATTAAGGGTGGTAAACACGTGGTCTTCAAATAATTGTCCACCTGTCGTTAAGGGTGGAGAACACATGCATCCAATGATTACCGACCCCTCGAGTTAAGATAGCCCTCGAGTAGCTTTGTGAGAAATTCCCAAAACAAACAAATCTTCAGTTGCCTGTTGATTCCCAAGTGTGGCTTCGCTATAAAACAAACATAAACAATCATAAAGAAAAAATATCAATTAGATAATATTTTGACCACAGATGGCGCTTAATAATACGTAAGGTTTCAGAGAAGGGTTAACAGGGTTAAAACTGAGCAGCTATCATTGTGTACTCTGTTAAGACGCATCTTATGTTAAAGTTTTGAGTGTAATTTAGTTTTAATTGATTTAAATAAAACAGCAGATATCTTGTTGCTTCTTCTATCTGTATCCCAACGTGAAATTATAAAGAGCAGCATCTTTAGAACGATTTTGAAGAGGGCGTTGTTTGTATCGCAACAATAAAGTTTTATTAAACTCACAGTTTTTTTATGTTAAAGTTTGCTTGTTTGTTACAAGTTCGTGCAAAACTACACGAGGGTTATCTGCGCTAGTCGTCTCTAATTTAGCAGTGTAAGAGTAGAGCCAGTCATCACCACTCACTGCCAACGTTTGGGCTATTACTTTAGAAACGAATAGTGGGCAAACACATTTTATGCTGATCCAATGGAGTGGATAGACAGCTTACTAAGAATACATTTAGTGAAGGTACATCATGTGAAATACGCTTGGAATGTGGTTAAATATTTAACACCTTAATACAAAACCATGTTATTGTATACATACGTATGTTTGCATGTCAGAAGATCTACGTGTTTATAAAATACGAAAGTTGCTCAAAGACTCCATTGTTTATTGCACCAAATTATTCAAAAGAGTTTTAAAAAGTGCTTGAGTTAGAGGTCTTATGATGATCTATTCAGATCATTTGTTGTCCGGTCACTGCTATTCAGGTCATTTGTTATCCGGTTGCTACTGTTTAGGTCATTGGTTATGCGGTAGCTGCCCTTCAGGATATTTATTGTCCAGTCACTACCATTGAAGACAGCTGTCGTCCAGTCACTGCCATTAAAGACAGCTGTTGTCCAGTCACTACCATTGAAGACAACTGTCGTCCAGTCACTACCATTAAAGACAGTTGTCGTCCAGTCACTACCATTAAAAACAGTTATCGTCCAGTCACTACCATTAAAGACAGTTGTCGTCCAGTCACTACCATTAAAGACAGCTGTCGTCCAGTTGCTATTCTTCGAGATATTTGTTATCAATTTCCTATCCTTAATGATATTTGTTATTAATTTCCTATCCTTAATGATATTTGTTATCTGGTCATTTCTTTTCACCACAGTTGTTGTCTAGTTGTTATCCTTCGAAATATTTGTTGTCTGGTTGATAACAGACAGTAGAACATCCTAAATGACACTGAGTATAGGATTTGAGAACAATAACTCAGACATTACACGTGACTAAACTCATAACAAAAGTTATTTAGTCAAGGATTGAAAACAGAGATCTCTGGTGCAAAGGATCAGTTGGGTTTGGAAAAGGACGAAGAGCGAAAGTAACAAATACGTGTAGAAGGTTCTTGGAGTTAAACCAAAGGGAATTTATTTGGTTAAGGTTAGGTTAGAATAACATGTTCAGTTAACTCAGGGTGACTGATGTGGACTATAAGAATAATAAAAGTTGATGAACAAAAACTAAACAACAGCAGTGAATCAAACAGGAGTGTTAAACGATGGTCGATATTGTACTATTGAATCTTAATAAAGGTTATGGTTAAGAAAGCATGGAAAGATGTGACGAACTAAACAATATTTAGTAGACAAATAACGAGATGACAAATTACCGATAACAATGGTTAGCACAGAAGATTTGTTATGTTTTATAAAGGAAATAGTAAAGCTTTTGATAATGAAAATAAACTTTAAATATCCTAATATGATGATGTCATGAAAAGAAGGAATAAAACTGTTACGATGAGTGTTTAAAGGTTGAAAGAGCAGAGTTTCTATATTTGTAATATCAGAAGGTTTGTGTTCTAAAGAAACCAGAAAAAATAAATAGTTAATGAGTAAACAGTTTGAGAAAGAAACTGAACAGCAAAATTATACAGGGTTACATGTGCATCTTACTGGTGGTCAGCTATCGGTCAGTTACCTCTTTCTTTCTTTGTGAGCCTGATGATGACCGAAGAAGGTCGAAACTTTGTTCGCTCCTCTACATTAAAAAAAAATTCTCAACTTAAACCAGCGGTTTTTACATATATATGAATTGAAAGGTAATGGATGGTCTGATAATAAAGTGGAATAAACGTGTTGAAAGGTAATGAATAGTCTGATAATAAAGTGGAATAAACGTGTTGAAAAGTAATGAATGGTCTGATAATAAAGTGGAATAAACGTGTTGAAAAGTAATGAATGGTCTGATAATAAAGTGGAATAAACGTGTTGAAAGGTAATGAATGGTCTGATAATAAAGTGGAATAAACGTGTTGAAAGGTAATGAATGGTCTGATAATAAAGTGGAATAAACGTGTTGAAA
The DNA here is from genome assembly GCF_004210375.1 of Tachypleus tridentatus. NCBI lineage: Eukaryota > Metazoa > Arthropoda > Merostomata > Xiphosura > Limulidae > Tachypleus > Tachypleus tridentatus. Next base: position 267,417,433 of record NC_134837.1, read on the forward strand.
AGTAATGAATGGTCTGATAATAAAGTGGAATAAACATGTGTTGAAAGGTAATGAATGGTCTGATAATAAAGTGGACTAAACATGTGTTGAAATGGAATAAATGACCTGATAAAAAGTGGACTAAACATGTGTTGAAAGGTAATGAATGGTCTGATAATAAAGTAAAATAAACATGTGTTGAAAGGTAATGAATGGTCTGATAATAAAGTGGAATAGGCATGTGTTGAAATGGAATGGATAGTTTGATAATAAAGTGGAATAAACGTGTTGAAAAGTAATGAATGGTCTGATAATAAAGTGGACTAAACATGTGTTGAAATGGAATAAATGACCTGATAAAAAGTGGAATAAATATGTGTTGAAATGTAATGGATGGCCTGATAACAGAGATGATCAGGAAAAGATTACGAGGAAGAAACCGAATGATGACCCTAGATGGCGTCTAACAAACACAGACTTACGAAGATATCAGCTTAAGACGAATCTAAATGGAGTAACAACTTGCGCCTCGGACTTGTCTAAAGACAAAACACCTGATGAAGAGCTTTGAGAACATTTCTAGACACGAGCACTGAAAGTAGTGGTGGACACTTAGAACACCGAAATGATAGACTAATTTAGTGATCACATGAAACAAGAGTAGTCATTAACAAAAGATATCTGACACAGAGTTAGAGCTATGTCTGTATGTCGGATTAATGAAAGTTTAGACTGTGTTATTATGATAGACTAATTTAGTGATCACATAAAACAAGAGTAGTCATTAACAAAAGATATCTGACACAGAGTTAGAGCTATGTCTGTATGTCGGATTAATGAAGGTTTAGCACTGTTTTATTATGATAGACTAATTTAGTGATCACATAAAACAAGAGTAGTCATTAACAAAAGATATCTGACACAGAGTTAGAGCTATGTCTGTATGTCGGATTAATGAAGGTTTAGCACTGTTTTATTATGATAGACTAATTTAGTGATCACATAAAACAAGAGTAGTCATTAACAAAAGATATCTGACACAGAGTTAGAGCTATGTCTGTATGTCGGATTAATGAAGGTTTAGCACTGTTTTATTATGATAGACTAATTTAGTGATCACATAAAACAAGAGTAGTCATTAACAAAAGATATCTGACACAGAGTTAGAGCTATCTCTGTATGTCGGATTAATGAAGGTTTAGACTGTTTTATTTCAGAATAACTGTTGACAATAATGGCCGTATTAATAATTTTGAGTTATTCCGTTCTGATCGAGAGAAATATTGTGTAAATTCATCATAAAGAGACTGTATTCTACATGAAGGTTCAGTATTCTATATATAGGATCTGTATTATACGTAAAGATACTGTATTCTACATGAAGGTTCAGTATTCTGTATATAGGTTCTGTATTATACGTAAAGATACTGTATTCTACATGATGGTTCAGTATTCTATATATTGGTTCTGTATTATACGTAAAGATACTGTATTCTACATGAAGGTTCAATATTCTATATATAGGTTCTGTATTCTGCATAAAGGTTCTATATTCTATATAAAGGTTCTGTATTATACATAAAGATACTGTATTCTACATGAAGGTTCAGTATTCTATATATAGGTTCTGTATTCTGCACAAAGGTTCTATATTCTATATAATGGTTCTGTATTATACATAAAGATACTGTATTCTACATAAAAATTTTTATTCCATATAAAGATACTATATTCTACATAAAGATTCTTTATTTCATATAAAGATACTGTATTCTACACAAAGATTCTGTACGTTGTCCTGAACATTGTCATATTGTTTATAATACCAGATATAACATCGGTAAATGTTAATCTGAACATTGTCATATTGTTTATGTTATCATACCTAACAACAGTAAATGTTAACCTGAACGTTGTCATATTGTTTATGTTATCATACCTAACAACAGTAAATGTTAACCTGAACGTTGTCATATTGTTTATGTTATCATACCTAACAACAGTAAATGTTAACCTGAACGTTGTCATGTTACTTATGCTATCGAATCATACTTTGCTGTACAACAGGCTAGAATAAACAAGTACCCTTACATAGAACTCATTCCTAAGTAAAATGGTGACAGCAGTAACGCGTACAAGATGAACAGTTTCCATAAAGTGTTGGATGGGGATATATTTCCACGACGTAACTCACTGTAGAAAAGTCGGCCACATTAGATACGTCAACAACTTCCTATAATTATATTATTCAAGTTTCTACTTGAGCCAGATGACTGGTTTAACATGTTAAAAGATGGTTTCTGAAGTCATAAAATGTAGCCATCTGATACTTTTCCTTCCGATAGTAAAGGAATCGTCTTCTATAATCATATCGTTTGAATCATCTTATGACCTCCTGCTAAGCTAGATCAATGTTCATTTCACGAACTGCTTTGTTTCTCTACATGGAAAACCTTAAGTGTTAGCTGTGGTAACAAATATGGCCGAATAGACATAAAGGCAAACATCAAATTTATTACTATATATTGGAAGACCAAAAGTCTGCACTCTGTGATTACATGATAAAATATAATTTATTTGTTACACTCAACAAAATGTTAACATTTCTTTACAAAGTTAGGCACATTCCATCTTGTCTCTAGAAGACACAGTGAAACGTTTCTTACTTCGGACGAATGTATACCAAACGATACTGTCTGTTTCTACAGTCTTATGAAAAGGTTTCATAGATGAAAAGCATAATAACTTTGATGTCCTCATGTGGTGTGATGACGTCACAGTACTTCTAATTCAGATTGTTATTCTGCGCCCTTGTTAGGAAGTTGTTATAAACGATTATTATGAGTTCATCATAAGTGTAATGTAAAGTTTCAAAACATTATGAGTTCATCAGAAATGTAATGTAAAGTTTCAGAACATTCATAACCATCGACAAGAAATAAGTATTCAGATCAGTAAAAGTTTGGTGGTTATTGTACTGAAGCCGGTTGAAGCAGAAGAAACGGCTTCAAAAACCTTAATCTAAGAAGCATAGATCTGTGTCAGAATATACCAAACTATATTTAAGCCTAATTTTCATCTCTGTCAAAAAATACCAAACTATCTTTAAAGCTAATTAACATATTTGTCAGAATATACCAAACGGTTTTTAAACCTAATGAATATCTCTGTCAGAATATACCAAACTATCTTTAAATATAATTAACGTACCAGTTGTTGTCTGGTAACGTAACTACAGGTAGTTGTGATCTGGTAACATAGCACCAGACAGTTGTGATCTGATAACTTAACATCAGACAGTTTTGATCTGATAACTTAACATTAGACAGTTGTGAACTGAAAGCTCAACATCAGAGAGTTGTGATCTGGTAACATAACATCACACAGTTGTGATTTCATAACAGAACATAGATAGCTGTGATGTCGTAACATAACATTAGACAGTTGTGATCTGAAAACTTAACATCAGACAGTTGTGATCTGGTAATATAAGATAGAGAGCTGTGATCTGGTAACATAACATCAGATAGTTGTGATCTGGTAACATAACATCAGACAGTTGTGATCTGGTAACATAACATCAGAAAGTTGTGATCTGTTAACATAACATCAGACAGTTGTGATCTGGTAACATATCATCAGACAGTTGTGATCTGGTAACAGAACATAGATAGCTGTGATCTGGTAACATAACATCAGACAGTTGTGATCTGATAACATAACATAGATAGCTGTGATTTGGTAACATAACATCAGACAGTTGATATCTGGTAACGAAACATTAGATAGTTGTGATCTAGTAACATAAGATCAGACAGTTGTGATCTGGTAACATAACATGGATAGCTGTGTACTGGTAACATAACATCAGACAGTTGTGATCTGGTAACATAACATAGATAGCTGTGATTTGGTAACATAACAACAGACAGTGGTGATCTGGTAACATAACATCAGGCAGTTGTGATCTGGTAACATAACATCAGAAAGTTGTGATCTGGTAACATAACATCAGACAGTTGTGATCTGGTAACATATCATCAGACAGTTGTGATCTGATAACTTAACATCAGACAGTTTTGATCTGATAACTTAACATTAGACAGTTGTGAACTGAAAGCTCAACATCAGAGAGTTGTGATCTGGTAACATAACATCACACAGTTGTGATTTCATAACAGAACATAGATAGCTGTGATGTCGTAACATAACATTAGACAGTTGTGGTCTGAAAACTTAACATCAGACAGTTGTGATCTGGTAATATAAGATAGAGAGCTGTGATCTGGTAACATAACATCAGATAGTTGTGATCTGGTAACATAACATCAGACAGTTGTGATCTGGTAACATAACATCAGAAAGTTGTGATCTGTTAACATAACATCAGACAGTTGTGATCTGGTAACATATCATCAGACAGTTGTGATCTGGTAACAGAACATAGATAGCTGTGATCTGGTAACATAACATCAGACAGTTGTGATCTGATAACATAACATAGATAGCTGTGATTTGGTAACATAACATCAGACAGTTGTTATCTGATAACGTAACATTAGATAGTTGTGATCTAGTAACATAAGATCAGACAGTTGTGATCTGGTAACATAACATGGATAGCTGTGTACTGGTAACATAACATCAGACAGTTGTGATCTGGTAACATCACATCAGACAGTGGTGATCTGGTAACATAACATCAGGCAGTTGTGATCTGGTAACATAACATCAGGCAGTTGTGATCTGGTAACATAACATCAGAAAGTTGTGATCTGGTAACATAACATCAGACAGTTGTGATCTGGTAACATATCATCAGACAGTTGTGATCTGGTAACAGGACATAGATAGCTGTGATTTGGTAACATAACATCAGACAGTTGGTATCTGGTAACATAACATCAGACAGTTGTTATCTGGTAACATAACATTAGATAGTTGTGATCTAGTAACATAAGATCAGACAGTTGTGATCCGGTAACATAACATAGATAGCTGTGATTTGGTAACATAACATCAGACAGTGGTGATCTGGTAACATAACATCAGGCAGCTGTGATCTGGTAACATAACATCAGAAAGTTGTGATCTGGTGACATAACATCAGACAGTTGTGATCTGGTAACATATCATCAGACAGTTGTGATCTGGTAACATATCATCAGACAGTTGTGATCTGGTAACAGGACATAGATAGCTGTGATTTGGTAACATAACATCAGACAGTTGGTATCTGGTAACATAACATCAGACAGTTGTTATCTGGTAACATAACATTAGATAGTTGTGATCTAGTAACATAAGATCAGACAGTTGTGATCCGGTAACATAACATCAGACAGTTGTGATCTGGTAACATAACATCAGAAAGTTGTGATCTGGTAACATAACATCAGACAGTTGTGATCTGGTAACATATCATCAGACAGTTGTGATCTGGTAACATAACATCAGACAAGTTGTGATCTGGTAACATAACATCAGACAGTTGTGATCTGGTAACATATCATCAGACAGTTGTGATCTGGTAACATAACATCAGACAGTTGTTATCTGGTAACATATCATCAGACAGTTGTGATCTGGTAACATATCATCAGACAGTTGTGATCTGGTAACATAACATCAGAAAGTTGTGATCTGGTAACATATCATCAGACAGTTGTGATCCGGTAACATAACATCAGACAGTTGTGATCTGGTAACATAACATCAGAAAGTTGTGATCTGGTAACATAACATCAGACAGTTGTGATCTGGTAACATAACATCAGACAGTTGTGATCTGGTAACATAACATCAGATAGTTGTGATCTGGTAACATAACATCAGACAGTTGTTATCTGGTAACATAACATCAGACAGTTGTGATCTGGTAACATATCATCAGACAGTTGTGATCTGGTAACATATCATCAGACAGTTGTGATCTGGTAACATAACATCAGAAAGTTGTGATCTGGTAACATAACATCAGACAGTTGTGATCTGGTAACATATCATCAGACAGTTGTGATCTGGTAACAGGACATAGATAGCTGTGATTTGGTAACATAACATCAGACAGTTGGTATCTGGTAACATAACATCAGACAGTTGTTATCTGGTAACATAACATTAGATAGTTGTGATCTAGTAACATAAGATCAGACAGTTGTGATCCGGTAACATAACATAGATAGCTGTGATTTGGTAACATAACATCAGACAGTGGTGATCTGGTAACATAACATCAGGCAGCTGTGATCTGGTAACATAACATCAGAAAGTTGTGATCTGGTGACATAACATCAGACAGTTGTGATCTGGTAACATATCATCAGACAGTTGTGATCTGATAACAGAACATAGATAGCTGTGATCTGATAACCTAACATCAGACAGTTGTGATCTGGTAATATAAGATAGAGAGCTGTGATCTGGTAACATAACATCAGATAGTTGTGATCTGGTAACATAATATCAGAAAGTTGTGATCTGTTAACATAACATCAGACAGTTGTGATCTGTTAACATAACATCAGACAGTTGTGATCTGGTAACATAACATCAGACAGTTGTTATCTGGTAACATAACATGGATAGCTGTGTACTGGTAACATAACATCAGAAAGTTGTGATCTGGTAACATAACATCAGACAGTGGTGATCTGGTAACATAACATCAGGCAGCTGTGATCTGGTAACATAACATCAGAAAGTTGTGATCTGGTGACATAACATCAGACAGTTGTGATCTGGTAACATATCATCAGACAGTTGTGATCTGATAACAGAACATAGATAGCTGTGATCTGATAACCTAACATCAGACAGTTGTGATCTGGTAATATAAGATAGAGAGCTGTGATCTGGTAACATAACATCAGATAGTTGTGATCTGGTAACATAACATCAGACAGTTGTGATCTGGTAACATAACATCAGAAAGTTGTGATCTGGTAATATAAGATAGAGAGCTGTGATCTGGTAACATAACATGGATAGCTGTGTACTGGTAACATAACATCAGAAAGTTGTGATCTGGTAACATAACATCAGACAGTTGTGATCTGGTAACATAACATCAGACAGTTGTTATCTGGTAACATAACATGGATAGCTGTGTACTGGTAACATAACATCAGAAAGTTGTGATCTGGTAACATAACATCAGACAGTTGTTATCTGGTAACATAACATAAATAGCTGTGATCTGTTTCAGACTTTACTAATAAAATGTTATTTTCCTTCAACTTTAACAAGGTTGTTGTTATTTCTCTTGATTTTTTTTTTTTCATTTTTGTATTGAAACCTTATATTTCTTTTTGAGAAACAAAGTTTCAAGACCATTTTTGTCCGAAATAAACACTGATGTTCAGAGTTAGGTTAATAATCGCAGAGAGTATATACTGATAATCATCAAAGACCATTTCCTTCAGTAATTCTCTAATGACTAAGCACTTTAATCTCTTAATGATCGAGAAAGGTTCTAGTGACTTCTCATCTGTCTCATCTCCAATCGATTTTCACGCCAAACCTTTTTACATAGACAGGTCACAAATTATGTGTTGGAAAACGAAATACAACTGATAGATCACATTAAAAATATTGGACAGCCTACAGAAATATAGGGTATTTAACAGTAAATGGAAAACATATAAGACTTTCTGGCTACTTTATGTTTACGAAAATACAAAAATATAGTTAAAATACATAAATGGAGATAAAACAGTACATTTAACCTTTGTGGTTGTGTTGTCTGTAGCTATAAAATCATAAACATTTGGTCGCGTTAACTCGAACTGTGAGGTTATAAACACATGATTGTTTTGTCTCGAGCTGTGAAATCATAAAAGAATGTTTTTTGTTTTTTTTTTGTCTAAAGCTACGAAATCATAAACATCTGGTCGTGTTGTCTCGAACTGTGAGGTCATAAACACGTGACTGTTTTGTCTCGAGCTATGAAATCATAATGATGTGGTTGTTTTGTCTCGAGCTATGAAATCATAATGATGTGGTTGTTTTGTCTCGAGCTATAAAATCATAAACACGTTATTGTGTTGTCTCGAGCTCTAAAATCATAAACACGTGATTGTGTTGTCTCGAGCTGTGAAATCATAAACACGTGATTGTGTTGTCTCGAGCTGTGAAATCATAAACATGCGATTGATTGTCCAGGTACTCACACACATATTTGTTATGGTTTTAGGTGCACATTTTTCCATTGCAGTAAATCTAACTTTATTACATTTGCGACGTTGAGTATTGTCTTAAGCCGTATCTTGTAATTATTAAAATAATAGTAGAAGTTTAATCTTACTTATTATTTGTTTCGAAATCTTCCGCAAAGCTGCACGAGGACTATCTGCACTAGCCGTCACTAATGTGTTAGTGTAAGACTGGAGGGAAAGCAGCTAGTTATCACTAACTCACCACCAACTCTTTGGCTATCATTTTATCAACAAATAGTAGGATTGATCGGAAGTTTGTAACATCCCTGCGGTTGAAATGGCCATCATGGTTGATGTGACGAGGATTCGAACACGCAACTTTCAGATTACGAGTCGAACGCCCAACCACCTGTTTGGACATGCGGGTACTTTTTAACTTAAGGACGAAAAAGTAAACTTCATCACCACAGCTGTTTAAAATCAAATATATTATACGATAGCACCATTATGAAGAATGTTGTATCCTAAATGATTAATTGGTGGAACTTTAGAAACCTACGTTCGTTATCAAAATCCTTGGAAATTAAAATTGTCTAGAACAATTTTAATTTTACACACTAGATGGCAGTATTGTTAAGCCATGTTTCTTGCGGGGAAACTTTAATTGAACTTCTCCTGAAGAGAAAACAAAGACTTCACTAAGATATTTAAAATTGTGTTTTTATTTTAGATGGACATTAAAAACCCAATATTCTGTTGTCATAAGTATAAACCTATAACATCAGCTAAGCCTAATGTGTTTAGCTGATTCTATAAAATACCATTCGAGCATTGGTCAAAGAGAACCAATGGATCAGAATTGGGAATTGTCTTGCAGCCTTTGTTTATAACAAACATTCATTACTACATCTTCTTGAGGATAATGAAATGTCTCTGACTAAACAAAGCGTGCTCTTAGGTATCCACAACTTTCCTAAAACTTCAACAAACTTCTATATTAAGAGAAGAAAACAACAATAACCTTAGCGTATTCTGTTAGTGATATATATATATAAACAATAAACTTAGTATATTCTATAAGTGATATATATATATAAACAATAACCTTAGTATATTCTGTAAGTGATATATATATATAAACAATAACCTTAGTATATTCTATAAGTGATATATATAAAAACAATAACCTTAGTGTATTCTGTAAGTGATATATATATATATATAAACAATAACCTTAGTATATTCTATAAGTGATATATATAAAAACAATAACCTTTGTATATTTTGTAAGTGATTTATATATATATAAATACAATAACCTTAGTGCATTCTGTGAGTAATATATATATATATAAATAGGGTTTGATTCCTCTCCATGGACACAGCAGATTGCTAGATGTGGCTTTGACGTAACAAAGTACATAGTCTTATTGAAAACAACGAAAGGTCTGCTAATCCACTGTAGAAGTGTTAGACAAAACTTAGGGTTATATATATGCAAAAACGGCTCGTTTGGGTTGAGAAAATATTTTACGTAGAAAAGCAAACAACGTTTCGACCTTCTTCGGTCATCGTCAGGTTCACAAAAAAAGAAAGAGGTAACTGACCGGATTCTGACCACATGTTTGGAAGGGGTTGTGTAACTGACTGTCGGAATGTAGAGGGCGGTGTTAGATGTTTGAATATATAATTTTATTTTATTATATTTAATATTGGTATAAAGGCGTTCCTTTATATTGGTTTATTTCGTGTTCAAAACATGTCTGACGTCAAGACTTACAGTCATGAATGGAGATCACCATAAGAACGTTTATATTTCTTTAATTACTGCTCAAAATGAAACAAGACGTTCTTCTTTACCGTTCAAACTTGTACACTTGAGAATGATATCACCAGTCATTGAAACGTTGAACCTGTTCTGTAAAATAATCTTACTTATTGTAAAATCTGTGAATTGTAATTAAATGTACTCTATTAACAAATACACGCAAAACGACACTGTAAGGGTTTTGCCAGTATTGTTCCACGTTGAATGTGTGTAATTAGATGTTTTATGGTTATTTATATTCCAAAGATCCTTTCTCAACCTAAATTCACTGTAACACGGTTTGTACACCCTCACCAAAACACCACATAAAACAGACACATAAAAATTATTTTTATCAAAGTTGTTTCTATTTTGTCCAAAGTCTTGAGGAACAAATCAGTGAACTAATTCTGTTCATCTGATTCAAATTACTGACACACTTGACAACCTCGTTTCCTTCAATGTATTTCTTATTGTGATAAACCTAAGTTTCGGTTTTGGAGAATGGTCCTTGTTACAATAGAACAAAGGCCTACAAACCAGTTTTGATATTTTTTTTATTCCAGAGCCACACTTTTTTACGAAATAGTTATAATAGAAAACTTAGGGTTTTTATAGGTTATTTAAAAATGGTTTGCATGTCACTAAATTGTGAGCGCTGTATCCATAATAAATGTATAATCCAATATCTTAGCTTTTTGAACTGCTAATCTTACCATAGAACCACGAGAGAAATGAGAAGAAATCGCTAGTCACCACCGCTCCCAGCCATCTCTTGGGCTACTATTTTACCAACGAATAGTTGGATTGATCGTAACATTATTACACCTCCACGGCTAAAATTACGAGCATATTTGGTGTGTCAGGGATTCAAACCCGAAATCCTCAGATTACGAATCCAGCACCTTAACCGCCTGGCCGTGTTGGACCATAAATTAGTCAGTGACAGATAGCCATGTTAGAGTCTAGGCCCAGTATGGCCAGGTGGTTAAGACGCTCTACTCGTAATTGAGGGCCGTGAGTTCCAATTCCCGTCGCACCCAATATGCTCGCACTTTCAGCCGTGGGGGCGTTGTATTGTGACGGTCAACCCCACTATTCGTTGGTAAAAGAGTAGCCCAAGAGTTGGCGATGGGTGGTGATGACTAGCTGTCTTCCTTCTACTCTTACACTTCTAAAATAGAGACGGCTAGCGTAGATAGCTCTCGTATAGCTCTGCGCGAAATTCAAAACAAACTAAACCATGTTAGTTTCTATTCAGGGGAATGAATATATCATATTATAAATATGGCTTCCACAGAACTTTAAACAACCTTGTGTTCATACTCGAAAATAATGAAATTTAGAAACAGACGTGAAAGAAAACAGAATATCAGGAGTGCACATCACACCCCCTGGGATCACGTGAACAGAATATCAGGAATGCACATCACATCACCTGGGATCACGTGAACAGAATATCAGGAATGCACATCACATCACCTGGGATCACGTGAACAGAATATCAGGAGTGCACATCACATCCCCTGGGATCACGTGAACAGAATATCAGGAGTGCACATCACATCCCCTGGAATCACGTGAACAGAATATCAGGAGTGCACATCACATCCCCTGGGATTACGTGAACATAATATCAGGAGTGCACATCACATCCCCTGGGATCACGTGAACAGAATATCAGGAATGCACATCACATCCCCTGGGATCACGTGAACAGAATATCAGGAGTGCACATCACATTTCCTGGGATCACGTGAACAGAATATCAGGAATGCACATCACATCCCCTGGAATCACGTGAACAGAATATCAGGAGTGCACATCACATCCCCTGGGATCACGTGAACAGAATATCAGGCGTGCACATCACATCCCCTGGGATCACGTGAACAGAATATCAGGAGTGCACATCACATCCCCTGGGATCACGTGAACAGAATATCAGGAGTGCACATCACATCACCTGGGATCACGTGAACAGAATATCACGAGTGCACATCACGTGGGATCACGTGAACAAAATATCACGAGTGCACATCACATCCCCTGGGATCACGTGAGCAGAATATCAGGAGTGCACATCACGTGGGATCACGTGAACAGAATATCACGAGTGCACATCACATCCCCTGGGATCACGTGAGCAGAATATCAGGAGTGCACATCACGTGGAATCACGTGTCTTTATTTCTTACTCTTATTATTGTTATAATGACTAAATTCTTTGTGGATTCTCATGTTTCTTGGAAGCAAAAGTTGAAACCGGAGTTCATCACGTGCATTTCACTTGACGAACGTATAGATTTATCTTGTTGAAGCACACAGAAACCGATTAGCTCGATAAGAGCCACGTCACTTATGTACTCTCGTTACCAAAGACAAGCCTTATTTGTTTGACAGGAAATTCATTCTTCCGATGATGATGCTGCTATACGTTGTCTTCAGAAATTCACTACTCGCTCTGACTTTAATTTCCTTCGAAATGTCACAAACACGTTATGCATTTTTATCGTACGTTTACTTGTTTCTTTTTTCAAGTTTTTACCCTACAATACGTCCAAATGTGCTGAGCCAGATTTTCACACCTTTCATATTATTATTCAATCTCATCGCACACAATATAGTTCATTGTCTGCTCACTAGATGGCAAAGCCTCCTAGCGCTAAACAAAATAATTTAGTTCATTGCATTCCTCAAAGTGAAATATAACCAATGGCAGAAACTTTTCACTTCACTACTTGGCTGATGGTTAAAGAGAGCCGGTCGTGAAGTTCCCTTGAATTGCCATGTTAATACCCATACCAGCCGTTCTGAAATACATGATATTGTAATTTCTTGATGACGAGAAACCCACTCCAGGTTAACCTGAAGATGACCTAGGAAGGTGAAACGTTGTTCTCTACTTATCAATAAAAGTGTTAATACCCATACCAGCCTTTCTGAAATAAATAATATTGTATTTATTGTTTAGGGGTATAGTGAGGAAAAGCCGTCAAAGAGGGGAAGAAGGATAGCTTCATTGTAGGGTTTTTTGAGTTCAGGGTAAGGGTGAACTGTCTATTGTCCTAACAGTAACACTCCAACATTCATTATATAATATAACATTCGGACAAATACCACCTTAAAAACTTTAAACAACACTTTAACTCTTCCTCTTGAACAGTTAAGACCACACAAACATCAATAACGAGCACATTAAGTGATTTCACGATTGCAGACAAAATCTAAGTTTTACAATGTTTCGTATTATTGTTTGACAAGGCTACAATCAGATATGCCGGATACTTAGGTCATACATAGATATGCTGTATAAAACACTCCGTATATTTATGATCCAGTTAGAAGTTAACTATTATTTCTTGAAAGTTGATTTACGTTGTTATGAATACATGTTGTTCTGAGCTCTTTCTTTTGTACTCGACTCGTGTTAAACGCTTATTCACACGAAGCCTCGAGTTTATTTGATTTGGTTTGTTTTGAACTTCGCGCAAAGCTACTTGAGGGTTAGCTGCTCTAGCCCTCCCTAATTTAGCAGTGTAAGACTAGAGAGAAGGCAGCTAGTCATCATTACCCACCGCTATCTCTTCGACTTCTATTTTACCAACGAACAGTGGGGTTGACCGTAACATTATAACACCCTCACGGCTGAAAGGGCGAACATGTTTGGTGTGACGTGGATTCAAACCCGCAACCCTCGGCTAACGACTCGAACGCCTTGACTACTTGGCCATTCCGAACCGAAACCTCACGGTACAAAGTTGCATCACTCAGTAAATAGTTACATTTAAAAGCACGTAGCTTTATCTAAAATGCACCCTCTGGTGATAAGTTAACTAACTACAACACTGGAAATATGTAGCCAATGTCAGTTTTGCTGTCAGTTAAGTTGAAATATGCTAAATCTAAGTGAATACACGAAGCCAGCTGGGCTTGAAGATGTTGATTTTGTTTCATTTGACAACACGAGTCAGATGTGATTATACTAAGTGTAATAACACAATCTATGGTGAACTCATTGTCCTTTATCAAGTATGTTACAGTTTGTTCTTGTTCGGAGCTAAGAGATACAAGTACAGAATAGGCGTATGTGTGCCTTGTACCAGTACAGAACAGACTATGTATACCCAGTACCAGTAAATTACAGACTATATATACCTCGTACCAGTACAGAATTATTTGTGTAAGTATGGTCGATCTTACTGAAGGAATAAATTCTGAAACTTATTTTACTACAATAACTACATGAATTAATGTTACATGTAGTGGTAATAAATACTTAATATACATGTTATACGTAGTGGTAATAAATACTTAATATACATGTTACATGTAGTGGTAATAAATACTTAATATACATGTTATACGTAGTGGTAATAAATACTTAATATACATGTTACATGTATTGGTAATAAATACTTAATATACATGTTACATGTATTGGTAATAACTACTTAATATACATGTTACACGTAGTGGTAATAAATACTTAATATACATGTTACATGTAGTGGTAATAAATACTTAATATACATGTTACATGTAGTGGTAATAAATACTTAATATACATATTACATGCAGTGGTAATAAATACTTAATACATACCCACGATTTTAGCTGGGTAAATGAAACACTATAAAGAATCACCGCTATAGTCTGAGTAGAAAATTCTATTGTGGTAATCATCCACTCTTAGAATCTTGAGGAAATATAGTCGCGGAGATATATGTAGAGACAGCAAGCTTGAGTACCGATGAACAAAAGCAGTTCGAGTAATGACACACAACAACAAAATTAAGGAATTTCATGTGGTAGTTTCCAGTTAATGTGTTATAAAATGTTGTTGTTTTCAATTGAGGTGCATGCTGGGACAACACTGGATTTTTTTTCTAATGGCGGGGAGTAAAATTAAAGATTTTTAATTTAGTTTAAAACTATTTCTGAAATTGCTGTGGGATTACATATTAGATTAAATATCACTCGTATAATTCTGTAATAGGGATTATTATAGGTATTTGCAGTGAAAGAAACTGCCAGTAATAGACCTCCAATCTTACTTGTTCTGTTTTTGTGGTTCCATTTTTTATATTTTAAATTCTAAACTTTTAGTTTTGTATGTCGGTTTTTTGACACACAGCAGTGGGAAGTGTATTCCTACACCAGTGCTTCTCTACCAAAGTCTATATTATTCACCCCTATACGTTTTTAACAACACCTCACTTACCCCAATTACAAAAATTACTGAAATTAATTTAAAAAATTATTTATTATCACTAACACATACAACAGACTGCAACTAGAATAAATACAATATAAACAAACAATAAATGTATTTATCAAATACTACAATAAATAATAAGAGTTGATGGATTTTGCTGTATAAATCATAATACGTCTCTGTTATCAAGCACAAAGGCTACACAAGTGGCGACCTGCGCTTTGCTCACCACGGGTATCGAAACCCGGTTTTTAGTGGCGAGAGTCTACAGACATATTGGTGTACTACTGGAGGGCATGATAGCCTTCATTCACCTCATTATTTATCATTCATCACGATTCTGATCTCATTAAACCCTGGGTGAACCATTCACCCAACTGACAAGCACTTGCCTACAGTAAGACACAACCCTCACAGAAACACGTATATTGAACTCCTGAGACTTTAGAGTTCTATGAATCATATATTTTGATATCGTACATTACGTATGAACGACTGTTCATAATTACAGAAATCGTAATAAGACGTTTTTTGTCAGACTTGATTAATTGAAGCTGTATTATTATATACATACCACATATACCACGAACATTACTTGTTTATTGAAATTTGTTCAAAATTACTCGAGAACTGTCTTCTCTAGCCGTCTTTAAGTTAGACTAGTCAGAAAGCTAGTCAACATTACCCACCAACAACAACACTAGGACTACTCTTATGCCAACGAGTAGTTGGATTTACTGTCACATGTGAAATGTATGCTCTGTGAGAGCATTCGAACCCGAGACTCGCAGAATTTGTTTCGAAAGCTCAACTTCCAAACAATGAATATTTTAAATTATTTAAATTTTTGTCATCTATAAGTTACAGTTAATAGAAATAAATATTAGAAAATAGAATATTTACTCATGAGTTTTTAATTGTTTACTGAATCACTAAATATTCTACGACTTTAAAGACCTAATTTCCTTTACAACATCATTAAAAACAGTTGCAGTTTTAATAACATTGGAATTCAAGAAGGCTTTAAAGCTGTGGAAAAATTACGTAACATGTTACAGACTTATATGAAATAAGCTCCATAGTATGAAACGACTTTTGTTATTTTTCGTCAACTTTCGGTAGTTTTTATAATTAAATAAATTATAAAACCACAGCTTTCTCAATAAGCTTTGTTTGGTACTTTTTAGTTTAAACAACAAATTATGGCTTTACAACACTAAAATCTGGGGTTCGATTCCCCTCGGTGGATTCAGCACATAGCGCAATGTGGCTTTGCTATAAGAAAACACACACTTCTATAAAATATTAAATAACTTTAGAATGTAATCTGAGGAACTGCCACAAAAATGTGAACTCAAATAAAATATGTAATTCTTCAATGACGTCACTTTCTCTGTTCAGTTGGACTTAAAGTTTAACGTCTCATGGAAAAATAATTATATGATTTACACTCTAAATACTTAAGCAGTTTTTAAAAACATTCCTTGGATAATTATCAGATATTATCAAACAGATGACAATCTTATTGGCTTACAATAAGTTATCGATTATTAGATATAATTCTAGTTTCCAGTCTTATAGCACGTGCTAGCGGGTTTTCAACTCACAATTATTCTTCCAATAATGTTGAACAAATCGTTCGGGCCCGGTATAACCAGGTGGTTAAGTGGCTTGACTCGTAATCTGAGGGTCCGAGTTCGAATCCCAGTCACACCAAACATGCTCGTCCTTTCAGCCGTGAGGGCGTTATACAGTTACAGTCAATTCCACTATTCGTTGATAAAAGAGAAACACAAAGGTTGGCGGTGGGTGGTGATGACTAGCTGCCTTCCCTATAGTCTTACACTGATAACTTAGGGACGGCTCGTGCAGATAACCCTCATGTAGAATTGCGCGAAATTAAAAAAAACAAGGACATCGAATGTTGTATCAACGTCACCACGTGCCATTTGTTTTTCCCTCTTCCAGAAATGTTTGTTTCCTCTAATTTGAAACAAAGTTAAGAAAATATATCAGTTCTCTGGGAAGCAACTTAACTATTATTTTGAAATAAAAACTAAGGATGGTTTTTAAATCTAGTTAGAATGAAAAAGGTTAAAAGGCCTCAGACATCAGCAGAAAGATAAATAATTAAACCTTGAAATTATTTACATTTACAGTTTTAAAAGTTTTTAATAGAGTAAGAGTTGATCTGTATAAAATCCAGGAATTTTGTCTCATGCAGTACAATTGAGTCAATATGTTTTTAATTTTGCCTCATGTACTACGTATAATCTAACATGTTTTTAATTTTGTCTCATGTAATACGATTGATATAACATGTTTTTTTAATTTTGTCTCATGTAATACGATTGATATAACATGTTTTTTTTAATTTTGTCTCATGCACTGAAATTGATTTAACATGTTTTTATTTTGTCCCATGTACTACGTACAATCTACCATTTTTTTAATTTTGTTTCATGTGCTACGATTGATTTTTACGTATTTTAAGTTTTTCTCATGTTCTACGATTGATTTAACATATTTTTAATATTGTCTCACGTACTGAGATTGATTTAACATGTTTCCCATATTGTTTCACGTACTGAGATTGATTTAACATGTTTTTAATATTATCTCACGTACTGAGATTGATTTAATATGTTTCTAATATTATCTCACGTACTGAGATTGATTTAATATGTTTCTAATATTGTCTCAGGTACTGAGATTGATTTAACATATTTTTAATATTATCTCACGTACTGAGATTGATTTAACATGTTTCTCATATTGTCTTACGTACTGAGATTGATTTAACATTCTTTAATATAGTCTCACGTACTGAGATCGATTTATCATGTTTCTAATATTGTCTCACGTATTGAGATTGATTTAACATGTTTTTAATTTTGTCTCAGGTCGAAAGAAACGCCCACATGGAGAGATGTTTGTCACTTAACACTGCTACTTTATAATGAATACCGAATTGGAGATCATGGTTTATCAAGAGGAAGTAAAGCTGTGTTCCTACCTTGTGTGTCAGTGTAAATTATTGTGTTTCTACCTTATATGTCAGTGTAAACTGCTATGTTTTTACCTCAGGTACCAGTGTAAATTGCTGTGCTCTGACTTTGGTTGTCATTGTAAATCACTATGTTTTACCTTGTATATCAGAGTATACTGTTATTGATATCAACCTTCTTATAGTTGTCATTGATACTGATATTAACATTCTTATAGTTGTTATTGATATTAATATCAACATTCTTATAGTTGTCATTGATAATGATGTTAACATTCTTATAATTGTCATTGATATTAATATCAACATTCTTCTAGCTGTCATTGATACTGATATTAACATTCTTCTAGTTGTCATTGATACTGATATTAACATTCTTATAGTTGTAATTAATTTGAAAAATCAATATTTTTATAGTTGTCATTGATATTAATATCAACATTCTTCTAGTTGTCATTTATACTGATATTAACATTCTTATAGTTGTCATTGATATTAATATCAACATTCTTATAGTTGTCATTGATATTAATATCAATATTCTTCTGGTTGTCATTGATACTAATATCAACATTCTTGTAATTGTCATTGATATTAATATCAACATTCTTCTTGTTGTGATTGATACTAATATCAACATTCTTCTTGTTATTATTGATATTAATATCAACGTTCTTATAATTGTCATTAATATAAATATCAACATTCTTCTTGTAGTGATTGATATTAATACCAAAATTCTTATAGTTGTCATTGATACTGATATTAACATTCTTATAGTTGTTATTGATATTAATATCAACATTCTTCTAGTTGTCATTGATATTAATATCAATATTCTTCTGGTTGTCATTGATACTAATATCAACATTCTTGTAATTGTCATTGATATTAATATCAACATTCTTATAGTTGTCATTGATACTGATATTAACATTCTTAAAGTTGTCATTGATATTAATATTAACATTCTTATAGTTGTTATTGATATTAATATAAACATTCTTCTAGTTGTCATTGATACTGATATTAACATTCTTATAGTTGTGAATGATATTAATATCAACATTCTTCTTGCTGTGATTGTTACTAGTATCAACATTCTTCTTGTTATTATTGATATTAATATCAACGTTCTTCTTGTAGTGATTGATATAAATACCAACATCCTTATAGTTGTCATTGATACTGATATTAACATTCTTATAGTTGTCATTGATATTAATATCAACATTCTTCTAGTTGTCATTTATACTGATATTAACATTCTTATAGTTGTCATTGATATTAATATCAACATTCTTATAGTTGTCATTGATATTAATATCAATATTCTTCTGGTTGTCATTGATACTAATATCAACATTCTTGTAATTGTCATTGATATTAATATCAACATTCTTCTTGTTGTGATTGATACTAATATCAACATTCTTCTTGTTATTATTGATATTAATATCAACGTTCTTATAATTGTCATTAATATAAATATCAACATTCTTCTTGTAGTGATTGATATTAATACCAAAATTCTTATAGTTGTCATTGATACTGATATTAACATTCTTATAGTTGTTATTGATATTAATATCAACATTCTTCTAGTTGTCATTGATATTAATATCAATATTCTTCTGGTTGTCATTGATACTAATATCAACATTCTTGTAATTGTCATTGATATTAATATCAACATTCTTATAGTTGTCATTGATACTGATATTAACATTCTTAAAGTTGTCATTGATATTAATATTAACATTCTTATAGTTGTTATTGATATTAATATCAACATTCTTCTAGTTGTCATTGATACTGATATTAACATTCTTATAGTTGTGAATGATATTAATATCAACATTCTTCTTGCTGTGATTGTTACTAATATCAACATTCTTCTTGTTATTATTGATATTAATATCAACGTTCTTCTTGTAGTGATTGATATAAATACCAACATCCTTATAGTTGTCATTGATACTGATATTAACATTCTTATAGTTGTTATTGATATTAATATCAACATTCATATAGTTGTCATTGATATTAATATCAACATTGTTATAGTTGTGATTGATATTAATATCAACATTCTTATAGTTGTCATTGATATTAATATCAATATTCTTATAGTTGTCATTGATATTAATATCAACATTCCTATAGTTGTCATTGATATTAATATCAACATTCTTCTAGTTGTTATTGATACTGATAATAACATTCTTATAGTTGTGATTGACATTAATATCAACATTCTTATAGTTGTTATTGATATTAATACCGACATTCTTATAGTTGTCATTGATACTGATATTAACATTCTTAAAGTTGTCATTGATATTAATATCAACATTCTTATAGTTGTCATTGATATTAATATTAACATTCTTATAGTTGTCATTGATATTAATATTTATATTTTACACTTGTCATTGATGTTAATATCAACATTCTTATAGTTGTCATTGATATTAATATCAACATTCTTCTAGTTGTCATTGATATTAATATCATCATTCTTCTAGTTGTCACTGAAATTAATATCTATATTTTATACTCGTTATTGATGTTAATATCAACATTGTTATAGTTGTCATTGATATTAATATGTACATTCTTATAGTTGTCATTGATATTAATATCAATATTTTTATAGTTGTCATTGATATTAATATCAACATTCTTATACTTGTCATTGATACTGATATTAACATTCTTATAGTTGTCATTGATATTAATATCAAGATTCTTATTGTTGTCATTGATATTGATATCAACATTTGTACAAAAGAATTGTTATTGATACAAATATGATAATTAAGTTTTTCTACAAAGCAGTTTCAGCGATATTAATACCAAAATTAATTAGGGTAACAAGTGTTTAATACACTAGAGTTTTAGTTATTGTTATTTTTTTCTAGCGACAAACTGACACTTTTGTCTTATTTAGCAAAGGAACAGAGAGCTATTCCTAGAAATATTAGAGCCTTAGGAAGGTTTATAAGACACGCACATTGTTCTTGTGTTATGAAGAGGGTTTGTTTTTTTTTCGAGCGGTCTTTGGGATTGATTCTATAAAAGAAAGAAATAACTAAATGGACAGCTAAGTGGAGAAAGGAATATACTGTTACCATGGAGGTGTCATGCGCAGAGAGACAGATGGACTAATGGATGAGTGTATGATATTGTATTCTGACATTGCTCGAGTTTTGTTTCAAAACTGATAAATCATCTTATTTACAGCAAAGAAGTAAAAGAAAGATTCATTGTTTTTAATAAATCTGTAAGGGAACAGATGTTAGAAACTCAAAAGGAAAGATTCAACACCAACATATTGATATTATTCACGGTAAACTATCTTACACGTAACTATACTGTTTTAATTTGAAGTATGAAAACCTACGAAACCCTTAAAAAGTGCACCGTAAACTGAGGATATTGTTCGAAACCATTTACACGTGTATGGTAAACTGAGGATATTGTTCAAAACCATTTACACGTGTATGGTAAACTGAGGATATTGTTCGAAACCATTTACATATGTATGGTAAACTGAGGATATTGGTTCGAAACAGTTTACATATGTATCGAAAACTGAGGATATTGTTCGAAACCATTTATGTATATACCATAAAATGAGGATATTGTTCGAAACAGTTTACACATGTATCAAAAACTGTATAATACAACCGTGTTAACAGATGAGTGAAGTTTACGTTAGTTTATCTTGCCACTGTTTTTGTTTCTCTATACATGTATTTAAAGATGACATTTCTCTCTATTATGAACCAACGCTAATGTAGAAAGTCATATCACATTTTAAAACGTTGGATCTACTTCAACTTGTTTACATACTCAATATCAGACTAAAGCTACGCCGCAGTACGTTAATGTTTTATTAACGGTTCTGAAGAGAGAGAATGAACAGCACAGACTGTGGTTGGACTCAGTACTCTTGGAAAGTAAACGTGTTAGAAGTAGAATGTTCTAACTGAAACATTCATTAGCTTAAAAGCATCGAAGTGAGTCTTTATAAATGTTACTCAGGCGGCAGGTACAGCCATCACCCGTGATACATCCATGTTCCAGAGTGAAGCTGCTCGCAAGTTGTTAGTGCTAAGCACCCTGAAATATCAGCTCGACAGGGTTTGCTAATTTCACGAGATATCGAAATAAACCTATACGCTCGTCTGCTTTAGAGCGAACATTAGTTTCCCATTCTAACTGGGTCGTAACGGTTGTTCACTGAAGACGTAACGTCTTTATAATAATGCTGTTTCTAATATTTCGTGCCCCTCCCATGTGCTCATTGGTAAGTACAAAAACTCATAACAATTCAGACAAGGTTTCGATACCTTAATGAGCGCAAAGAGCCTATTGTGTAAATTTGTGCTTCTGACGCAACTCTTTGAGTTTCTGTCCTTGCATTTCACACCGACCTTTATATGGCTTTGTAGTAGAACATAGTAATAAACTCCATCATGACGATAAAACCCACTTGTAGAGAAAAAATATATTTTTATGTAAAAACATCTGGTTCGGGTTGAAGAAGGTTTTACATGGAAGAGCGAACAACGTTTCGACCTTCTTCGGTCATCGTCAGGTTCACAAAGAAAGAGGTAACTGACCGGAAGATGACCACACGTTTGAAAGGGGTTGTGTAACTGAGTGTCGGAATATAGAGGGCGGTGTTAGATGTTTGAATATATAATTTTATATATATATATTTAATATAGGTACAAAGGTGTTCCTTCGTATTGGTTTATTTTGGACTTGAGTTGTTGTATAAGTAAGGTTTATTTAATTTTGAGTTTGTTTATGTTTGTTTCTTTATTTAGTATTTGAGTGTTTTCTATGGTTATGTTGTGTTTATTTGACTTGCAGTGTTCGAAAACGTGTGAAGGTGACTTTTTTATATTCTTTGAATCTGGTTTCCATTTTTCTACTTGTTTCTCCAATATAGAAGTCGTGGCAGTTATCACATTGTATTTTATAAATAATGTTGGTGTAGTGTTTGTCAGTGTAGTTTTTACATAGTATAGACCTTAGTTTTGTGCCTGATTTTTGAATAAATTTGGTATCAACTGGAATATCATATTTTGTTATTAGTTTTTGCCAAATGTTGGTTATTGTTCTGCTGATGTCAGGAATATATGGTATGCAGCAGTATATGGTTTCGTGATTTTTTGATTCGTGAGATATATTTACTTTTGTTGCTTGATTTTGCTTTCTGTCTAGGTGTGTGCGTATAATGTTTTATACGGTTTGTGGAGGAAACTTATTGATGTTGATGAAGTATTGTTTTATTTTGTCTAATTCATGGTTAATTTTATCTGGTGAGCATAGTTTTATGGCTGTGTTTATTTGGTTTCTAAGTTTGTTGAGATTTTGTTTTGTTTCATGTGCTGAGTCCCAAGGAATGTATAGTCCAGTATGGGTGATTTGTCGGTGGATTTATGTTTTGAATTGTGTGTCGGTTCTTGTAATTTTGAGATTAAGAAATGACATTTGATTGCTTTCTTTCTGTTCACATGTGAAGTTAATGTTGGGATGTATAGAGTTAATGTGATTGAAAAATTAAGTGTGTGTTCTGTAGATCTGAATTCCGCAACCGTGTCATCTACATATCTGTACCAGTATAGTGGTGGATGTAATGCTGTGTTAATTGCTTGTGTTTCAACTTGTATCACAAAAATATTGGCTAGAACTGGTGATACTGGGTTGCCCATGCTTAGGCCATTTGTTTGTTTATAGTTGTGGTTGTTGAACATGAAGTTTGTCTTTATCGTGGTGAATTCTATGAGGGTTGATAATTGGTTTCTGGGAATGTCTATAGTTGAGTTAGGGTCTCGGATATAGAGTTCTAAGGCTATCTTGCAGACTTCAGTGGTTGGAACTTCTGTAAAGAGGGATATAACATCAAAACTGGCCATTAAGGCTTTATGATTAAGTTGATTTAGATTAGACTTGAAATTAAAAGAGTCTTTGATGAATGAGCTGGCTGATGTTACACATTTGGAGAATGCCCATGCTATGTATTTACCAAGATTGTAATTAAACGATTCATATGTGGACATTATTGGTCGTAATGGACAATCTGGTTTATGAGGTTTGGGGATGCCTTATATTTGTGGTGTGCGTGAGTCGGTTTTACGTAGATAGGAATAAAGTGTTTGTGAAATTGTGTTGGCTTTTTTCATTTGTAGTAGTAATTTGTTCAGTTGCGTCTCGTGTGTCTTTGGATTTGTGTGTATTGGTTTACATTTGTTTGTGTCTGATAGGATGTTCTTCATTTTTTGGATGTATTCATTCCTGTTCATTATGACTATAGCGTTACCTTTATCTGCTTTTAGAATTTTTATGTTTTTGTCTTGTTTTAGGTTTTAATGGAATTAATGTCTCTTTTTGTAAGATTATTTTTTAACTTTCTGTTTTGTGAAATTATATTGATAGTTTTGTGAGAAAAATTCTTTGGAAAAATTGTTTGAAATGTCGTATTTAGGTGTTTTGGAAAATATAAATTTTTAATTTTTCCTGGATGTTGGATGTCAATAAAATTGTCAAAGTTGTCTTCTTTCTGTTGGTTGTTTTTGGTTGTTTTATTGTTTTTGTTTTCTGTAGAAAGTATCACAAGTCTCCTGGCTAGATCTTCTAAACATGTTTTGATTTCTATGGTTGGAATGTACCTAGGTGCTATTGTGAAGATGAATCTTTTGTTAAGTAGATGTATCTCGTCTGTGTTTAATTGTCTGTGTTGGTCGGATCTGTTAATTATAAGGTTAGTCAACGGTTTGTCGTGTTGGTGTCTTTTCTGTTGTTTACATCTTAGTTTTTCTAGTTTTTTGTCGTGGCAGATCTTTTTGTCTCTGTCGTTCTTAGTATTGATTTGGTTTATGTTTCATTGTATAAGTCCGTAAATCTCTGGTTTAATACAACATGCCAGTTGATGGTCTAGATTCATTTTTTGTTTGTGTAAGTCATGTAGTTCTTTGTATTTTGTGTTCAACATGGCTTTATGTAGTTTTTCTGTAAAGTTTGGACAATGTTTGTGTATTTATTAAAATTTTTTGATAGTTTTACCTTTACAACTTCCGATCAGTCACATCTTCCTTTCTTTGTGAACCAAACGATGACTGAAGGTCGAAACGTTGTTCGCTCCTCTACATAATGCTTTCTCTTCCCACACCTGCCGTTTTTACATATATATTGTAACAAACTATTTTTTCTCTAAACTTTGCCATTTTTTACTAAATATCTCGTTTACTTCAGTGGGTTAATTGTTTACTACAGAACTGTTAATAACTTATAAGGTCGTTTGTGGTTAGATTAAACTGATATTAAAAGTGTTAGTTGTAAGAAAAATTCATTAGTGAGAGATATCTGAGGAATCCAGTAGAAATAAATGATATATATGTGATATATATTTGTTTGTTTATCATTGTTTACTTACAAGTATTTGTATAGAGAGTTGTAAACTTTTGGAAACTAAGGATTTCAAACTATTTAAATCAATAGATAAGATAAACAGGGTAATCAACATTTTACGCTTCTTACACTAGTGTAAGATACTAGTTTTAAAATGCGTACGTTTGGACGGCTACGCTATGGTTACAATAAGAGTCCGACAGATACAAGCGGTTTGTTAAGACTTTTTACAGCTTCAAACTAAATAAATAAAAATAAAATATTCGTCTTGTTATTTTATTTTGTTTATCGCTAATGGAAAATGAGTTTTTTTTTTTATTTCAGGTTTATAGGGACTAAAAATAAATTAATGCTATATACTTATAGGAAAAATAAACCTGAATAAACCTGAGTATAAGTAATTAAATATGATTTTCTTGTATACTTCATAAGAAAGATAAAATGCATTGAAGTTTTTGTTGTTGTTTTCAGTTAGAATGGTCTTGTTAACGACATTTTCGGCTGTAATTCCAATAATATCTCACGAGGCTCGCCAGCTCAGGAGGCAGGATTAGTTCTAAATACATATACCAATCAAATATTCACCTCAATCTTTATAGTGAAAGTTTAATATTAGCAATGAAGTTAGAGACGTAAGAGTAACTACAGAGAAAGAGGAGAGTATGTCTCACCCGCGAAACGCTGAAACGTTTTCTAAAAGTAACTACAGAGAAAGAGGAGAGTATGTCTCACCCGCGAAACGCTGAAACGTTTTCTTTTCGGTTCTGTTATCTTCTGAATGTAAATGGAGATCTACATTGGTATCAAGTTTTAGTTTTATTTATGATGTTATTTATGTAATAAGTTCCTCATACCAAGTATTACTATAGTACTAATCATTATTTCCACTTGTGTTAAGTTTTTGTGTTTCTATTATGGTTACATGAAAGCTGTATATAATAGTTCGGTTACCCAGGAAAACCAATACAAAGGAACACCTTTATACCTATATTAATAAATATATCCAACATCTAAGCATGCCCTCTGCATTCTACACTCAATTACACAACCGTCTTCAAACATGTGGTCAGCTACCGGTCAGTAGCCCTATCTTTCTTTCTGAACCTGATGATGACCGAAGAAGGTCGAAACGTTGTTCGCTCTCAGTGCCTTCTATACCCATACCAGTCGTTTATAATTATATAACATTAGTACTGTGTTATAATTAGTAACGTAAGTGTTGACTTAACACAAGACAGAGTAATTTCTCTTCGTGCTGCATTAATGTGTTATAATTAGTGATGCAAGTATTAACACAGTAATCTGTCTTCATACTATATTACTGTGCTGTAATTAGTGAAGTGTTAACACAGTAATCTGTCTTCATAATATTTTACTGTGTTATAATTAGTGAAGTAAGTGTTAACACAGTAATTTGTCTTCATAATTAGTTAATGTGTTATAATTAGTAAAGTAAGTGATCCATATTCATGATATATTACATTTCTCTGGACAACATGTCTGCTCTACTCTGGATGTTCAATATTTTCGCTTACTGTTATAGTCATCACTTAAGTAGGCTATTGGGCCCTCTAACTTCGCTTCCTGAGCTGAAATCCGGTGGGATGAGGAAACAGGTGTTGTAGGGAAGATTACACTACTGATCATTAATAGACACGTTATTAATAGTTTAATTTTCTACTGTTTAAACTAAATCCACTTTTATTTCCTACCCAGAAGTTCGAAGTACAAATAGTTTTTCAAACGTTTATTCATAAAATTTAATTATTATTAAAAATAAAGTAATTAACAAGAAAAGCATATTTATATCCCGGTTGGCAGCGTTTTTCTACTATTTAATGAAAGAGAGACAATTATGTATTAGAAATAAAACTTGTTACAAATATCCTTTGTTTTAGAGGAAAGGCACATTGAGCTATATGTTGTGACCAGCGTAAGGAATAGAACCTGGAATTTGGCTTTGTAAGTCTGAGAACTTGCCATTGTTTCCCATTTACAGAAAAATGAAATGTGATGAAAAGATACTATTTATAATGTCATTTATGTTAGATTTTATAACGATTTTTCAGTCACAAAAAACATACTTCGAAAGATATCATGTGATATTATGTTAAAGAAGCAATTACATAGGAGATAATAAAAAATGAAACGTATTTGTCTCACAATCGGCACTACGAGAACAAAGTGTCACGAGACACGAGGGAAAAAGAAAACTGTATCAAGTTTACACAAGATACACAAAGGAATTATATGAAGCCAGAAAGGGCTATCTGTGCTCTGCCCACCACAGGTATCTAATCTCGGTTTCTAGCAGTATAAGTCCGCAGACGTACCGCTGTGCCAATGTGGTGGAGGGATGTGACCAGGCGATACACTCTTTTCATGAGATTCAGTGACTTAGAAGAAACTGTGATATTTGGTATCAAGCATCACTTACGAAAGTCAGAAAAAATTTCACATCGTCTTAGGTATGAAAAATTCATTCAATGAATTAGGCATCAGAACAACATTATTTCTTTTAAAAACAGCCTTGGATATTGAGATACCGTGCAGAGGATGCGAAGTGTCGATCAACCTCCAACTATAGAAGATGCAAGACTTAACAAAAGATGTCTGAAAGAAGTGGAGTGTATGATGGGGCTGGAGAAGATGGAATTTCAATAAAGGAAAAACGAACTTCAGACAGGAGTGTAGGAGAGATAAGACGAAACTCATCCAAAAATTCCCGTTTTCTCTTTGTTTCCAGAAGGTGAACTGATAACAGTTCAGTTGAACAAAATGGGCGACTTCCACGTTGTAGAAGAAACATGAATACTAAACGATTCCATTATATTCTAAATGTTAAAGAACAATAAATATTTAAAAGTTTTATCTCTTAAGGAATTCCAAATAACGGGAGACATCTGGTGGTGACAGACGAAGTTCAAATTACCTCAAGCAGCGAACCTGGAGATTAACCGAATTACAGCTATGGTTTACGCGATGCATTCTGCTTCAGTAATAATTGTTCTAAATAATTTGATAAAGAATGGCTCAATATCTTAGAATAAGCAATATTCGAAAATAAGTGTTAAAATAAATGTAAATACCTACCAGATTTCGTCTCAAACAATACTTACTAGAAATAATTAAAGCAATACTTACTAGAGATAATTTAAAACAATACTTAATAGAGATAATTTAAAACAAAACTTACTTCGATAATTTAAAACAAAACTTACTTCGATAATTTAAAACAAAACTTACTTCGATAATTTAAAACAATACTTAATAGAGATAATTTAAAACAATACTTAATAGAAATAATTTAAAACAAAACTTACTTCGATAATTTAAAACAATACTTAATAGAGATAATTTAAAACAAAACTTACTTCGATAATTTAAAACAATACTTACACATATCATTTGAAACAAAACTTACTTAGATAATTTAAAATAATACTTATAGAAATAATTAAAGCAATACTTACCAGAGATAATTTAAACAATACTTACAAAGATACTTTAAAAGAATACTCTACAGTGAAAATTTAAAATACTTACGAGATAATTTAAAACAATTAAAAACTTAAAATTGTTTATTTTTTAATATCAACATTGATATTGTAGATACATCATAAATTATAAGCGTAACCACACAGAAAGTCCAAAGTAAAGAACAACAAAAACTAAATGACAAGTTCTTTATCTGAAGAAACGTTCAAACTTATCTCTGTTAATGTTCCGTTACAACCTTAGAACTGAATGACAATCTCTTTATTTAATTACACACTTTGAATGCTAGAAGAATTATTTCTACCCATGTACAGTTCTTACGACTTTCTTAAAACACATGAAACATGAAACGTCAGGGAAACCTTCTAACATACTGTATCGTTTCTTTATTGTAAAGCCTATCCTCAGAAAGCTTATGTTTCGCTTCAATCAATTGTGTCCTATGGTTCAACGTAATATAAATCTTCACTGAATAATTAAAACCAATAGGATCCAGGTTTTATTTATAGTAAATTTTCTGTAGGTAACACAACGACTGAACCCTGACAACATTCAGGTCCATCTATCTTCCGAGCTATGAGAGCCACAGGTTCGATTGGAGGAGAACGAACAAGGCATTATGGGTAATTAGTGCTCTTGCGCAATAGCGTAAACTTCACGTGCGTGGAACGAACGTGAGAGAAGGAGGTACCCGGGAATCTCTCGCAGAAGTAGACTGCTGTTTCTAACATATCCCATCTAACTTTCCCATGCGCTGCCCTTCTGTTAACTAAGGTAAGTAGAACTTAGTGAACTGATTTTATCTGGTGAGGCAAATGTATTTGTTTTGATTAATTTCAGTGAGGCTACTTTAATGGCTAACCATTTTTCTTGCCATGCAGAACCATAGAAACGCCTTTGTGAGGTTACATTTCCACAAATCTTAGCTACTGTTTCTTATTAAGCACTTATGGTGACGTAGTGGTGAAATTACTGCTCGTGGTTTTAAAACTGGAAACATAATGAAACTATTCATTTATAAGACAAGTCCATCATAAAGTGTATCAAAAGAAATTCTTCAGGTACGAGTAACGTAGAATCTAAGTAATGTTCGTTCTCATAAAATTAGGTTTAGGATATCTATGTATACTTATATAGAATCTTTCTTTCAAAGATGGAGTTGTTAATATATTCTCTAACGCAGCTCATGTTGTTTAATTATCATTGTTCTCAAAGTTTATTTTTCTTTTAAGAGAAAAAAAATATATATTATTACGATTATGAAAAGAAAAAAATGCATCCTATCAAAACATCTTCAACCCTTGTGCTTGTCTGACATCGTGAATGAAAAATGTTTGATATTTTGAACCAAATCATGTGAGTTTTTGAATTTTGGTATCGAAATAGTCTTTGGGATGTCCAGCCGAATGTTCGCCTGTTTTAGTTCCACGAAAGTTTGTTTAGCCAAACTTTTTTTTAAAATCTAAAGAATCTATTAATCAATAAACACTTTGATCGATTTTGTGTGGTTTTTATCTTTACTCTCCAACTGTTCTTTGACCTAATCTTTATGTGTCAAGCCATATTTGTTTTGGATTAATGATTACTTAAGATGTTCAACTATTATTAACTCACACAACGAACATTATCAGGTACGATATAGAGTGTGATCTCGTGGACAACCGGGGTATGTCATATCCGCTACAATTCATGCAAGTCTCATAAGTGTCTTGATGCTGATTGGCTCTTAGAAGTATCGTGACGTTATGAGGAATGAAACTGGAAAGCTTGAGCGATTGATATTTCAACTTTTCACCTCGTATAATAATAAATATATAAGATAAGTAAACAGGGATAAACAGAATGAATAATGTTGATGTATTAATTATTTTATAAATCTGAATCCATATATAACTTAAGAGATTATGGCATTAATGAAGAATATATCGCTTCTTCTGATTAACACCCTAACAATGTTTTATGAAACATTTTATGTTTATAGAAATATAAACGATTATATAGAAATAAGTCACAAGGGAGATGAAAGGGTATAATAATATGTTTAAACGTCACAAAACATAAAATTTTCAGAAATATTTTGTTTTTCTAAGTGTCAGTAGCTTTAAGGACCATTGCTATTTTCCAAAGAGTCTCGTCGGTATAAGTTATATCCGACGTGTTGTGCTAATATATCTTATTTCTATTTCATTTTACTCATGAGTCTTTATTTTAAATTACCAGTTCAGAGACCTCTGTGCTCGGATTAGAGTGAATAAAATCAGTTACTTTCAAACTTAGCTTTAAACATCGGAAAGAGGGAATGACATTTATAACTCGCTCGCACGCAGTCCAGACTAAAGTTACTAACGAAGCCACACATGAAACTTTTAAAAATCACTTGAATACGATAGTTAGTAGAGAAGTAATAAATAAAGCTGCTTAGAAAACTTGTTGAATTAGAAACTGTGTAAAAAATATCTCTCGTGAGGCGTAACAACAATAAGCCTCGTCTAAACGTGTAACGACAGTGAGTCTTGCCAATACATTTAGCACCAGAAAGTCATGTCCAGATGTATAACAACAGTAAGCCTTGTCTGGATGTGAAACAACAGTAAATCTTGTGTAGACGTGTAACAACAGTAAGTCTTGTCTGGATGTGAAACAACAGTAAATCTTGTGTAGACGTGTAACAACAGTAAGTCTTGTCTGGATGTGAAACAACAGTAAATCTTGTGTAGACGTGTAACAACAGTAAGTCTTGTCTGGATGTGAAACAACAGTGAACCTTGTCTAGATTTGTAACATTAGTAAGCCTTGCCGATACGTTTAGCAGCAGTAACACTTATCTAGATATATAACAACAGTAAACCTTGTCCAGACGTGCAACAACAGTAAGTCTTGTCTAGGTGTATAACAACAGTGAACCTTATCTCGACGAGTTATAATAGTAAGCCTTGTTTTGATGTGAAACAACAGTGAACCTTGTCTAGAGGTTTAACAACAGTAAGCCTTGTCTAGACGTGTAACAACAGTAAGTCTTGTCTAGACGTGTAACAACAGTCAGCCTTGTCTAGATGTGTAACAACAGTAAGCCTTGTCTAGACGTGTGACAACAGTAAATCTTGCGTGGACGTGTAACAACAGTAAGTCTTGTCTAGACGTGTAACAACAGTCAGCCTTGTCTAGATGTGTAACAACAGTAAGCCTTGTCTAGACGTATGACAACAGTAAATCTTGCGTGGACGTGTAACAACAGTGAGTCTTGCGTGGACGTGTAACAACAGTGAGTCTTGCGTGGACGTGTAACAACAGTGAGTCTTGCGTGGACGTGTAACAACAGTAAGCCTTGTCTAAACGTGTAACGACAGTGAGTCTTGTCTAGACGTGTAACAACAGCAAGCCTTGTCTAGACGTGTAACAACAGTAAGCCTTGTCTAGACGTGTAACAACAGTAAATCTTGTGTGGACGTGTAACAACACAAAGTCTTGTCTGGAACAAGTGAATGAAATGAAATAAGTCTTCAAATAATGACTGTCTTCACATCAGGAACTAAATTAAATGAATACAAAGAAATAACTACTGAGACAGTGATTAATGTATAGAGAATAAAATAAAAATACTTAAAACAAAATGTTCGAATCTTCTTTTCTATTGATTTACATAATAAGAATGTGGTTTAGAACACTAGCGACATCTAGCTTGAGATGTTGAGTTATTTTGATTGGAATCACGTAGTGTCGACAGTAACAAATTATAAACGATCTAGCCGGATAGATCCGCACGCCCCTTGCTCTTCAAAATTTGACGAATATCTTTGAATTATGTGAGTTTTATGTAAATATGATCTTAGATTCATATCTAATTTAAATATGTTAAATTCACTTTCAAACTTTCTTATAGTCACAACGAACTGACAACCAGACATAAAAGCTACCCAGTGGTTTAGCTGGACTCTTTCCATTGCGGGTATTAATGCCCAATTTTAGCGTTATAAGCTTCCAGACATACCGCTGTGTCATTAGAGGTGATTTGTTTTTGTCTTTTGAATTTTGCGCAAAGCTACACATGGGCTATCTCCGCTAGCCGTCACTAATTTAGAAATGTAGAACTAGAGGGAAAGCAGCTAGTCATCACCACCCACCGTCAAATCTTGGGCTACTATTTTACCAACGAATAGTAGGATTGACTGTAACATTATAACGCCGCCACAGCTGAAAGGGTGAGCGACGGGGATTTCAACCTGCGACCTTCAGATTACGTACGAGTCAAGCGCCCTAACCAATTGGCCATGTCGGTGTAACGATTTCAAATTAACCCCGTTTTTAAGTTACCCTCGGTAATATGAAATCGTTTTCAGAGCACCGGGGGAGTAACATGAAATCGATTTTAAATTATCCCCTTGATTTCAAATTACCCCCTCTTCTAACACCAAAATTACAAACATAATGATTACTTTTAATATTTGCGGTGCATGTCGAGTATGTATCTAAGTACATGATAATAGGCAAAATTCTTATTATTTCTTTTATTAAAATTGATGATTTATATAAGATAAAAGGTATTTTAAGGGCTCGTCCTTGCCAGACCACAAGGTCTACATAGTGTCTTCATTCAATATATTGTATTTTATACATATTATTTTTTTATGCGCACTGAAATAAAAATGAGTGATTGATAGCATGAGATGTAGAACATGATAAATATACGAATTTTACATTATTATTAATGTGTTCATTTCATTTACACACACTGAGTGCGATAAGAACGTCTAGCATCTCAACAAACCGTTAAAACGAGTCTATCGGGAAGTGGGTAGTTTGAAATCAAGGGGGGGTAGGATGAAATCGATTTCATACATCATACTACCCCCGGAGGTAACCTGAAATCGAGTTCATACATCATACTACCCCCAGAGGTAACCTGAAATCGATTTCATACATCATACTACCCCCGGAGGAAACCTGAAATCGATTTCATACATCATACTACCCCCGGAGGTAACCTGAAATCGATTTCATACATCATACTACCCCCGGAGGTAACCTGAAATCGATTTCATACATCATACTACCCCCGGAGGTAACCTGAAATCGATTTTGTCCTATCCCCCCGGTAATATAAAAACAAATTCAAATTACGTATGTTTTAGAAAGATACTGCCCCAAATTGATCCTTCCCAACTCCTTTCCTTCTGATCCTTATATCGTGGATCCCTCCCAACTCCTTTCCTTCTGATCCTTATATCGTGGATCCCTCCCAACTCCTTTACTATTGATCCTTATATCGTGGATCCCTCCCAACTCCTTTCCTTCTGATCCTTATATCGTGGATCCCTCCCAACTTCTTTACTATTGATCCTTATATCGTGGATCTCTCCCAACTCCTTTACTTCTGATCCTTAGATCGTGGATCCCTCTCAACTCCTTTACTTCTGATCCTTATATCGTGGATCCCTCTCAACTCCTTTGCTTCTGATCCTTATATCGTGGATTTCTCCCAACTCCTTTCCTTCTGATCCTTATATCGTGGATCCCTCCCAACTCCTTTGCTTCTGATCCTTATATCGTGGATCCCTCCCAACTCCTATACTACTGATCCTTATACCGTGGATTCCTCCCAACTGCTTTACTTCTGATCCTTATATCGTGGATCTCTCCCAACTCCTTTACTTCTGATCCTTATATCGTGGATCCCTCTCAACTCCTTTACTTCTGATCCTTATATCGTGGATCCCTCTCAACTCCTTTTGCTTTCTGATCCTATATCGTGGATCCTCTCAACTCCTTTACTTTGATCCTTATATCGTGGATCCTCTCAACTCCTTTGCTTCTGATCCTTATATCGTGGATCTCTCCCAACTCCTTTCCTTCTTATCCTTATATCGTGGATCCCTCCCAACTCCTTTGCTTCTGATCGTTATATCGTGGATCCCTCCCAACTCCTTTACTACTGATCCTTATACCGTGGATCCCTCCCAACTCCTTTACTATTGATCCTTATATCGTGGATCTCTCCCAACTCATTTACTTCTGATCCTTATATCGTGGATATCTCCCAACTCCTTTACTTCTGATCCTTAGATCGTGGATCCCTCTCAACTCCTTTACTTCTGATCCTTATATCGTGGATCCCTCTCAACTCCTTTGCTTCTGATCCTTATATCGTGGATCTCTCCCAACTCCTTTCCTTCTGATCCTTATATCGTGGATCCCTCCCAACTCCTTTGCTTCTGATCCTTATATCGTGAATCCCTCCCAACTCCTTTACTACTGATCCTTATACCGTGGATCCCTCCCAACTCCTTTACTTCTGATCCTTATATCGTGGATCTCTCCCAACTCCTTTACTTCTGATCCTTATATAGTGGATCCCTCTCAACTCCTTTACTTCTGATCCTTATATCGTGGATCCCTCTCAACTCCTTTGCTTCTAATCCTTATATCGTGGATCCCTCTCAACTCCTTTACTTCTGATCCTTATATCGTGGATCCCTCCCAACTCCTTTGCTTCTGATCTTTATATCGTGGATCCCTCCCAACTCCTTTACCACTGATATTTATACCGTGGATCCCTCCCAACTCCTTTACTTCTGATCCTTATACCGTGGATCTCTCCCAACTCCTTTACTTCTCATCCTTATATCGTGGTTCTCTCCCAACTCCTTTACTTCTGATCATTATATCGTGGATCCCTCCCAACTCCTTTACTACTGATCCTTATATCTTCGATCTCTCCCAACTCCTTTACTACTGATCCTTATACCGTGGATTCCTCCCAACTCCTTTGCTTCTGATCCTTATATCGTGGATCCCTCTCAGCTTCTTTACTTCTGATCCTTATATCGTGGATTCCTCCCAACTCCTTTGCTTCTGATCCTTAGATCGTGGATCCCTCTCAACTCCTTTGCTTCTCATCCTTATATCGTGGATCCCTCTCAACTCCTTTGCTTCTCATCCTTATATCGTGGATCGCTCCCAACTCCTTTACTTCGGATCCTTATATCGTGGATCCCTCCCAACTCCTTTACTACTGATCCTTATATCGTGGATCTCTTCCAACTCCTTTACTACTGATCCTTATATCGTGGATCCCTCTCAACTCCTTTACCTCTGATCCTTATATCGTGGATCTCTCCCAACTCCTTTACTACTGATCCTTATATCGTGGATCCCTCTCAACTCCTTTGCTTCTAATCCTTATATCGTGGATCCCTCTCAACTCCTTTACTTCTGATCCTTATATCGTGTATCTCTCCCAACTCCTTTCCTTCTGATCCTTATATCGTAGATCCCTCTCAACTCCTTTACTTCTGATCCTTATATCGTGGATCCCTCCCAACTCCTTTACTACTGATCCTTATATCGTGGATCCCTCTCAACTCCTTTACTTCTGATCCTTATATCGTGGATCTCTCCCAACTCCTTTACTACTGATCCTTATATTGTGGATCCCTGCCAACTCCTTTACTACTGATCCTTATATCGTGGATCCCTCCCAACTCCTTTGCTTCTAATCCTTATATCGTGGATCTCTCCCAACTCCTTTACTACTGATCCTTATATCGTGGATCCCTCCCAACTCCTTTGCTTCTGATCCTATATCGTGGATCCTCCCTACTCCTTTGCTTTCATCCTTATATCGTGGATCCTCCCAACTCCTTTTGCTTTTGATCCTTATATTGGAATCCTCCCAACTCCTTTTTGCTTTCATCCTTATATCGTGGATCCTCCCTACTCCTTTGCTTCTGATTCTTATATATTGGATCCTCCCTACTCCTTTGCTTTCATTCTTATATCGTGGATCCTCCCAACTCCTCTGCTTTGATCCTATATCGTGGATCCTTCCTACTCCTTTGCTTCTCATCCTTATATCGTGGATCCCTCCCAACTCCTTTGCTTCTGATCCTTATATCGTGGATCCCTCTCAACTCCTTTGCTTCTCATCCTTATATCGTGGATCGCTCCCAACTCCTTTACTTCTGATCCTTATATCGTGGATCTCTCCCAACTCCTTTACTACTGATCCTTATATTGTGGATCCCTCCCAACTCCTTTACTACTGATCCTTATATCGTGGATCCCTCCCAACTCT
The DNA here is from genome assembly GCF_004210375.1 of Tachypleus tridentatus. NCBI lineage: Eukaryota > Metazoa > Arthropoda > Merostomata > Xiphosura > Limulidae > Tachypleus > Tachypleus tridentatus. The sequence continues at coordinate 267,454,597 of NC_134837.1, forward strand.
TTTGCTTCTAATCCTTATATCGTGGATCTCTCCCTACTCCTTTGCTTCTCATCCTTATATCGTGGATCCCTCCCAACTCCTCTGCTTCTGATCCTTATATCGTGGATCCCTTCCTACTCCTTTGCTTCTCATCCTTATATCGTGGATCCCTCCCAACTCCTTTTCTTCTGATCCTTATATCGTGGATCCCTCCCAACTCCTTTGCTTCTCATCCTTATATCGTGGATCGCTCCCAACTCCTTTACTTCGGATCCTTATATCGTGGATCTCTCCCAACTCCTTTACTACTGATCCTTATATCGTGGATCTCTCCCAACTCCTTTACTACTGATCCTTATATCGTGGATCCCTCCCAACTCCTTTACTACTGATCCTTATATCGTGGATCCCTCCCAACTCCTTTACTACTGATCGTTATATCGTGGATCCCTCTTAACTCCTTTGCTTCTAATCCTTATATCGTGGATCCCTCTCAACTCCTTTAATTCTGATCCTTATATCGTGGATCCCTCCCAACTCCTTTGCTTCTGATCCTTATATCGTGGATCCCTCCCAACTCCTTTGCTTCTCATCCTTATATCGTGGGCCGCTTCCAACTCCTTTACTTCTCATCCTTATATCGTGGATCGCTCCCAACTCCTTTGCTTCTGATCCTTATATCGTGGATCTCTCCCAACTCCTTTACTTCTGATCCTTATATCGTAGATATCTCCCATCTCCTTTACTTCTGATCCTTATATCGTGGATCTCTCCCAACTCCTTTACTACTGATCCTTATATCGTGGATCCGTCCCAACTCCTTTACTACTGATCCTTATATCTTCGATCTCTCCCAATTCCTTTACGACTGATCCTTATATCGTGGATTCCAACTAACTCCTTTGCTTCTGATCCTTATATCGTGGATCCCTCTCAACTCCTTTACTTCTGATCCTTATATCGTGGATCCCTCCCAACTTCTTTGCTTCTGATCCTTATATCGTGGATCCCTCCCAACTCCTTTGTTTCTGATCCTTATATCGTGGATCTCTCCCAACTCCTTTACTTCTGATCCTTATATCGTGGATATCTCCCATCTTTTTTACTTCTGATCCTTATATCGTGGATCTCTCCCAACTCCTTTACTACTGATCCTTATATCGTGGATCCCTCCCAACTCCTTTACTACTGATCCTTATATCATGGATCCCTCCCAACTCCTTTGCTTCTGATCCTTATATCGTGGATCTCTCCCAACTCCTTTACTTCTGATCCTTATATCGTGGATATCTCCCATCTTTTTTACTTCTGATCCTTATATCGTGGATCTCTCCCAACTCCTTTACTACTGATCCTTATATCGTGGATCCCTCCCAACTCCTTTACTACTGATCCTTATATCGTGGATCCCTCCCAACTCCTTTACTACTGATCCTTATATCTTGGATCCCTCCCAACTCTTTTACTACCGATCCTTATATCTTCGATCTCTCCCAATTACTTTACTACTGATCCTTATATCGTGGATTCCTCCCAACTACTTTGCGTCTGATCCATATATCGTGGATCCCTCCCAACTCCTTTGCTTCTGATCCTTATATCGTGGATCCCTCCCAACTCCTTTGCTTCTGATCCTTATATCGTGGATCTCTCCCAACTCCTTTACTTCTGATCCTTATATCGTGGATCCCTCCCAACTCCTTTACTACTGATTCTCATCGTGTCACAAATTGAGTATCTTACATATTGCACGAGTCTCTATCTTCTGCAGAATATCTTGAATAGACAGATTCTGTTACTGCATCATTGATGTCTTACAAAACTTTGTGACTACATTTACCTACATCATTGATGTCTTCCTTAATAAGATACAGTGTACGGTGTCGTTAAATAACGTGTTTATGGACGGAATGTCTGGAGAATATGTTGAAATATCCACCATTAAAATGGATACACTAATGAAGGAGATTAACCTGGATAACACCTCCATATTCATCGTATTTAAAAACTCTAAATAATCAACAAAGGCCCTCTCAATTTACTAGGCGGTTCTATGGAAACAGGGTTATCAGGCATTTTTATCAATTTCATCACATGATTTCGTTTCAAGTGATATTAGATATTTTAACCTTTTAATAAAGGTGTTAGCTGATTATTTCTCTTCAGATATTATTAGATCCTATAATTAAAGGTGTTAGCCGATTATTTCTTTTCATATAGTTTCATAACCTATTATTATAGGTGTTTGCTGATTATTTCTCTTCATATATTTTCATAACCTATTAATAAAGGTGTTAGTTGATTATTTCTCTTCATATATGTTTATAACCTATTATTAAAGGTGTTAGCTGATTATTTCTCTTCATATATTGTTAGATCCTATTATTAAAGGTGTTAGCTGATTGTTTCTCTTCAGATATTGTCAAATCCTAATATTAAAGGTGTTAACCGATTATTTCTCTTCATATATTGTTAGATCCTATAATTAAAGGTGTTAGCTGATTATTTCTCTTCATATATTTTCATAGCCTATTAATAAAGGTGTTAGTTGATTATTTCTCTTCATATCTGTTTATAACCTATTATTAAAGTTGTTAGCTGATTGTTTCTCTTCAGATGTTGTCAGATCCTATTATTATAGGTGTTAGCTGATTATTTCTCTTCAGATATTATCAGATTATATTGTTTTCTTCTTTCTAGTGTTTTCACAACTTTGTTTAGTGCTTTTAGACATTGTAAATTTTTAAATCCAGCTCCTTCAATTAACCTAGTGGAGAAGATATTCCGTGAAGATAATTATCTATAACGCAAACTTTTATTGTAGATTGTAAGGTAAGGCACTTCTATATTGTAGATTGTAAGGTAAGACACTTCTATATTGCAGATTGTAAGGTAAGACACTTCTATTGTAGATTGTAAGGTGAGACACTTCTATTGTAGATTGTAAGGTAAGGCACTTCTATTGTAGATTGTAAGGTAAGGCACTTCTATTGTAGATTGTAAGGTGAGACACTTCTATTGTAGATTGTAAGGTGAGACACTTCTATTGTAGATTGTAAGGTAAGGCACTTCTATTGTAGATTGTAAGGTGAGACTCTTCTCTTGCAGATTCTATTTACTATTGTTCTATTTATTGAAGAAATAATTTATTCTCTTATCGTTACAACAGAAAGTAAAACAAAAGTTTGTCGATACCAAATGTTTTTGTAAAGTCATTTTATAGGTGGTTATTGCGAGTATATGCAAGCAAACCTAAAAATATGGCTGAAGCAAGCATATTTAGTTAAGGGAGTATGCATGCATCTACGAGAGAAACCACCAGCTTTTTCCAGTTAAGGAGAGTTAGAAAGTAAGCATGTATATGTAGAGCAGAGAAAAAATGACCAGAGAAATGAATGCAAGCTCCACGAAATTTTGAAATCATTGTAACACATAACTGATCTTGAATAGAATAAATATGAGACGTTCTCACATTTAAAAATAATGTAAATACAAGTATCTTTTTTCAAACCCCTTGAGGCGAGTTGTGTTTCGGAATTCGGAATATTTCGGATTTTAGAACAAATATATCACTCCAGTAGGGTCCAGGGCACCACCCCATAATCATACACAGTGGTGGTTCCCACACCATATTCTTCAGTAAGACTTCACACAGAGACACCATGATAAAGCTTCTACAATAACTCCACTTTCTGCGTTATTGATCACGTCAGATGCTTCGTTTTCCTTTTCTCACTGTTTACCTGTAATGGTCTCTGCAGCTCTTTTTGACACTATCACAGTGAAGTTAAACACAAAATCACAAAATTAAAAGCAAGTTAAAATATCAACGAACAGCAGACATGCGTGTGACCAGTAGGAGCGCTGAGACACAACTGAATGGCCTGTCAGACTGCTGTGCGGCTGGGCCACGTCACACCTGAGTGACGTGTGTCAAATGGGTGTGGATTTGGGTCAGCTATTATGCTGACGCTCCACACTCCAAGATAAAAACGTCGGTTTTCGTAGCTTTTCTAATTTCGGAACTTCGGATACGGGATTGGAGATCTGTACTAGGTTTCTTCATTGAAAGCTCCCAGTGGCTCAGCGGTATGTCTGCAGATTTACAGCGCTAAAAACCAAGTTTCGATACCCGTGGTGGGCAGAGCACAGATAGCCCATTGTGTAGCTTTGTGCTTAATTCAAAACAACAATCATTGAACAGTACCAATAAATTTCGGCCTTTTCAACTTTAAACCAAGTGATCGTTCTGTTTGTAAAACATTGCTATATTGGTCGCTTTTGCCACAAGCTTGCCTCTGAGCCTATGGCTAAATAGTTCACGATACTTTAAAGATATGGCTGAACACATAGAACTGATCCAGAGAGAAAAAAGAACGAACGAAGGTTTAAATATCTGTCACCATATAACCTGGGGTGCTCAGAAAAATCACCAAAAACAAACTACATACGAGCAAGCAAATATCAGGGAAAGCGAGCCGATGACAGCCACCAGGCGACGACTGTGAATATCACAAGATCAACGACCAATATGGGACTTAGGGTCTATCAGGGATTCGCCCTAGGGTCCATCAGGGATTCGCACATCCTATGCCATTGTTTGGTGTGGAGGAAACGGGAAAACCCACTTTCATTAGCTGGCACCAAAGAGGCCAGATAGTGCCTGTTAGGTTAATGTCAAAAAGAACGAAAGGTTGGCTATTTGAACCGTCTTATTTGCTGCTCCTGATGAAGACGACGGGTTTGAAGCGTCTGAGATTTTCTGTGTCATTACAGCAGGTCACTGGTGTAATACCATTGAACATCGGTGTGAACTCAATGGGCGTAAAGCGAGACTGTGAGTATGTAAATTATTCCTGCTGTACAAAGGTTATAGATTGGCAGTGAGTGGTGGTGATTCGGCATAAAGGTGACCTATCGTCTTGGTAGCCTATGTCCACCAATAAGTACTGACTTGAGTCAACATTTAGTGACCTTTCCATTTGCGTCCATGAAAGGTTGTTACCTTTCCATGAAGAAATCGCGCAAATCCTGCGTGAAGAAGATAGGAAACCTGGTTTGGTATTGTGGCTATAAAGAGAGGTTTAATTATGAAGATGAGAAGGCGGTTGTATATGGCAGGTTGGTTTAGCTATAAAGTGAAAAAAGAGAGACATTCGTGCTTATAGCAAGTATTATATCAAATTTTTAAATAAATATATAATCAAAATATCATTGACGTTTACTCCAGGAATCTATAATTATTTATTTTTCTGAATTATCATCATAAATGTTTTATTATTATTTTATATTTGGTTTATCCAATGCAAGAATTCGACCAGTGAGTTTTAACGTTGGAAGTCCGTAAACTTTCTGCTGTCCCAATGGATGACAAGTTTTAGTAAAATGTTAGTTACCAAACATTCATCGGAGCAATTAGAATAAAAGTGAAGGGAATATAACAAAATAACAACATATAACAAAATATAACACTATAAGAAAATAACAATATAACAACATATAACAAAATAACAATATAACAACATATAACAATATAACAAAATAACAATATGACAACATATAACAAAATATAACAATATAACAATAAAACAAAATATAACAATATAAGAAAATAACAATATAACAAAAATAACAATATAACAACATATAACAAAATATAACCATATAACAAAATAACAAAATATAACAATATAAGAAAATAACAAAAAATAACAATATAACAAAATATAACGAAATAGGTTAAAATTTACTTCGAAAATGGTAATAAAATTAAAGAAAACATAATTAAAAATAATTATAATTTACATAAAACAATAGGAATAAAAGTAATAGAAACATGTTTAAAATTGGCTACAACAAGAATCTCGTTATTGTTACTCTCAAAATGCCTTAAAGTACTGTTTGTATATTTTTCCCTTATTAAAAATAAAACTCTTAAATGATAACCAATTAATTATTTTGTCAAACTTTATGAAACTCTAAACGTTGTTTGTATTTCTGTTGAAATATATCAATATAATTTCTACAGAGTTTTCAATAGTCTAGTTTTATTCTTTTAATAATTTTCATTAATTTATGTGTAAAAATTATTCTAGTTGCGCCAACGTGTTTTGTTCTACGAATTTCAGACCTGCTGATGGAGATAGATGTCTGAACAGGACAGCCGAACTATTAATAAAAAATAATTAAATATACCAATCTATATAAAAACGAAACATGTGTTTGTTTGTACTCCAACTACTCTAAAACTATCGAGCCAATCTCATCCAAAATTTCTATGTAAACACTATGTATGTGAATATTCTGTGAGGTTAAAACTGAACTTGTCTCATTTCCTTTTTGTAAAGACTATTGGCTAATTATTTCTAGCCTATTGAGTCAATGTCAAACAATTTTGGCAGGTTGACACTTTAGACAATGTTGAATATTTTAAGGGATTCAAGGTCAAAGTATGAAAGTTGTTGGATTGTTTCTCACAGAACCATGTTTTTCTCACGGTCAGTGGGATGTAAGGTGTTCAAGGTTGGTTCACCTTAAAATGTTTATCAGTTGACAGATGGAAAGTAAGCTGTATGTGTTGTTTATGAAGAGGCTTTAATGTAATTAAAAAAAATTCTGGGATAAAGTTTATGTTCAGGTTATTACCTTGAAATATATTATTGTTGTTAAATTTACGTTGTTATAACTAAGTTTAATCGTTTTCTGTTATGTAAAGAGTATCTCAACTTATAACATGGTTTTGTATTATTATTTATGAAATCTAAAATCCATAACTTCACAAAAATAGTTAGCACGTTTAAAATGTTACGTCACATCACTAGTTTTGTGTCCAACCAGGTGCAGCTTGAAGGTTGGTAGAACTAAACACCAGGGTACAATACCTTCGACAAAACTGCATTCTGTTGTTTAGAACGAAAATCGTACAATAAAGTACGGCTTATTTCTGAATATACACACAATAAAGTAAAGTTTACCTGTAAATTTGCATCCAATAAAGTATGGTTTATCTCTGAATTACATACAGTAAAGTACGGTTTATCTGTGAATTTACATACAATAAAGAACGGTTTATATGAAAATTTATATACAGTAAAGTACGGTTTATCTGTGAGTTTACATAGAGTAAAGTACTGTTTATCTCTGAATATACATACATAATATAGTACGATTTATCTGTAAATTTACATACACTAAAGCACGGTTTACCTCTGAGTTTAAGGAAGAATTTCTATCGAGAGACACTTATTGGTGTTTATGTTATTTTTTAATTATTCGCATGATCGTCTGTTGATTATTTATTTATTTGAAATATTTTTTTTTCTTTTCTATTCCCTATACATTGTCAGAAAATTAATAATTCAGGGGCTCAATTCCCCTCGGTGGGCTCAGCAGATAGCCCGATGTGGCTTAACTATAAGAAAACACACACACATGATTAAGCGATTCAACATCTTGATGACGTATTGGAATTCATGGTTTGATCTGCGTATTAAACAGCTCGAAAAATGTGAAAAAAGCTAGTATACAACTATAATGTTACCTGATTCCTAATTTTCCAAGAGGTGAAACACAACAACAGAAAGTCTGTTGAATACTATACCAAGGTCTAAATGTATTATTGTTGAATACTATACCAAGGTCTAAATGTATTATTGTTGAATACTATACCAAGGTCTAAATGTATTACTGTTGAATACTATACCAAGGTCTAAATGTATTATTGTTGAATACTATACCAAGGTCTAAATGTATTATTGTTGAATACTATACCAAGGTCTAAATGTATTATTGTTGAATACTATACCAAGGTCTAAATGTATTATTGTTGAATACTATACCAAGGTCTAAATGTATTACTGTTGAATACTATACCAAGGTCTAAATGTATTATTGTTGAATACTATACCAATGTCTAAATGTATTATTGTTGAATACTATACCAAGGTCCAAATGTATTATTGTTGAATACTATACCAAGGTCTAAATGTATTATTGTTGAATACTATACCAAGGTCTAAATGTATTATTGTTGAATACTATACCAAGGTCTAAATGTATTATTGTTGAGTAGTATACCAAGGTCTAAATGTATTATTGTTGAACACTATACCAAGGTCTAAATGTATTATTGTTGAATACTATACCAAGGTCTAAATGTATTACAGTTGAATACTTTACCAAGGTCTAAATGTATTATTGTTGAATACTATACCAAGGTCTAAATGTATCATTGTTGAATACTATACCAAGGTCTAAATGTATTATTGTTGAATACTATACCAAGGTCTAAATGTATTATTGTTGAATACTATACCAAGATCTAAATGTATTATTGTTGAATACTACACCAAGGTCTAAATGTATTATTGTTGAATACTATACCAAGGTCTAAATGTATTATTGTTGAATACTATACCAAGGTCTAAATGTATTATTGTTGAATACTATACCAAGGTCTAAATGTATTATTGTTGAATACTATACCAAGGTCTAAATGTATTATTGTTGAATACTATACCAAGGTCTAAATGTATTATTGTTGAATACTATACCAAGGTCTAAATGTATTATTGTTGAATACTATACCAAGGTCTAAATGTATTACTGTTGAATACTATACCAAGGTCTAAATGTATTATTGTTCAATACTATACCAAGGTCTAAATGTATTATTGTTGAATACTATACCAAGGTCCAAATGTATTATTGTTGAATACTACACCAAGGTCTAAATGTATTATTGTTGAATACTATACCAAGGTCTAAATGTATTATTGTTGAACACTATACCAAGGTCTCAATGTATTATTGTTGAACACTATACCAAGGTCTAAATGTATTATTGTTGAATACTATACCAAGGTCTAAATGTATTATTGTTGAATACTATACCAAGGTCTAAATGTATTATTGTTGAATACTATACCAAGGTCTAAATGTATTATTGTTGAATACTATACCAAGGTCTAAATGTATTATTGTTGAACACTATACCAAGGTCTCAATGTATTATTGTTGAACACTATACCAAGGTCTAAATGTATTATTGTTGAATACTATACCAAGGTCTAAATGTATTATTGTTGAATACTATACCAAGGTCTAAATGTATTATTGTTGAATGCTATACCAAGGTCTAAATGTATTATTGTTGAGTAGTATACCAAGGTCTAAATGTATTATTGTTGAACACTATACCAAGGTCTAAATGTATTATTGTTGAATACTATACCAAGGTCTAAATGTATTACAGTTGAATACTATACCAAGGTCTAAATGTATTATTGTTGAATACTATACCAAGGTCTAAATTTATTATTGTTGAATACTATACCAAGGTCTAAATGTATTATTGTTGAATACTATACCAAGGTCTAAATGTATTATTGTTGATTACTATACCAAGGTCTAAATGTATTACAGTTGAATACTATACCAAGGTCTAAATGTATTATTGTTGAATACTATACCAAGGTCTAAATGTATTATTGTTGAATACTATACCAAGGTCTAAATGTATTATTGTTGAATACTATACCAAGGTCTAAATGTATTATTGTTGAATACTACACCAAGGTCTAAATGTATTATTGTTGAATACTATACCAAGGTCTAAATGTATTATTGTTGAATACTATACCAAGGTCTAAATGTATTATTGTTGAATACTATACCAAGGTCTAAATGTATTACTGTTGAATACTATACCAAGATCTAAATGTATTATTGTTGAATACTATACCAAGGTCTAAATGTATTATTGTTGAATACTACACCAAGGTCTAAATGTATTATTGTTGAATACTATACCAAGGTCTAAATGTATTATTGTTGAATACTACACCAAGGTCTAAATGTATTATTGTTGAATACTATACCAAGGTCTAAATGTATTATTGTTGAACACTATACCAAGGTCTAAATGTATTATTGTTGAACACTATACCAAGGTCTAAATGTATTATTGTTGAATACTATACCAAGGTCTAAATGTATTATTGTTGAATACTATACCAAGGTCTAAATGTATTATTGTTGAATACTATACCAAGGTCTAAATGTATTATTGTTGAATACTATACCAAGGTCTAAATGTATTATTGTTGAATACTGTACCAAGGTCTAAATGTATTACTGTTGAATACCATACCAAGGTCTAAATGTATTATTGTTGAATACTATACCAAGGTCTAAATGTATTATTGTTGAATACCATACCAAGGTCTAAATGTATTATTGTTGAACACTATACCAAGGTCTCAATGTATTATTGTTGAACACTATACCAAGGTCTAAATGTATTATTGTTGAATACTATACCAAGGTCTAAATGTATTATTGTTGAATACTATACCAAGGTCTAAATGTATTATTGTTGAATACTATACCAAGGTCTAAATGTATTATTGTTGAACACTATACCAAGGTCTAAATGTATTATTGTTGAATACTATACCAAGGTCTAAATGTATTATTGTTGAGTAGTATACCAAGGTCTAAATGTATTATTGTTGAATACTATACCAAGGTCTAAATGTATTATTGTTGAATACTATACCAAGGTCTAAATGTATTATTGTTGATTGTGTTAACGTAAAAAAAATGGTACAAAGATAAATATATGGATGGCTATTATTATTCAATCAAACTTAAAACAAATAAACCAACTTTTATCTTATGTAAAGTTTGTGGTACATACTGGAATGTTCTGTTCATTGCTAAACAGAAAAAATATCAGAAAACAATAGTTTTTCATTTGAGTCAAATATTAAATACAAACAGCAATATTTAACAATATGTGTTGATGTTTTCTTCATTATCTGACATAAATAAAATTTATTTATATTTTATCTAACAACTCTTTACTGTTGTGGTATAACCAATATCAATTATACCTTGTTGTCAACGGTTACCTATAGAAGCACCTGACAACCGTTGATAATTGCTTGGATTGAACGGTTACCTATAGAAAGAGTAGAGTCTGGATGTTATATAAAAAAACACGAAGAAAGCTGGGCTGTTTAGTACTCAAACACCACTTACATCACCCATAACTACCATAACTTATATCACCTGTAGCTATCATCACTTACATCACCTATAGCTACCATCACTTACATCACCTATAGCTACCATCACTTACATCACCCATAGCTACCATCACTCACATCACCTATAGCTACCATCACTTACATCACCTATAGCTACCGTCGCTGTATCACGTTAGTTGTTATCATAACTTACATCACCCATAGCTACCATCACTTCAACACATCAGTAACTACCATCACTTACATCACCCATAGTTACCATCACTTTACCACGTTAGTAGCTGTCATCACTTACATCACCCATAGCTACCATAACTTATATCACCTATAGTTACCATCACTTACATCACCCATAGCTACCACCACTTATATCACCCACAGCTACTATCACTTCACCACATCAGTAACTACCATCACTTCAACACATCAGTAACTACCATCACTTATATCATCCATAGCTACCGTCTCTTTACAACGTTTATATACGCGTCAAGCCACTCACTACTCGATTCACCAACGGAAGAGACCGTTTTTCAGAACATAGTAAGTTATACAACGGCTGTCTTAACGGCAAGACAACAATCAGAACATTTTTGGATCCGGGCACCACAAGATCCAGGTGTACTAGTTTGCTTGATTGACTTCAAGAAAACTGAAATTTTGATAAACACGTGATACTATACTGTAGCACATTTTTTTTTCCGTCTTTAAATTCTGGTTAAGACGGCTGTTTCCATTTTTAACATTACAAGACCCAAATATCAGTTAAATCATCGAAATAACTTATCTTTACCCCTGTATAACTTCTTATTTGGCAATACTGTCACAAGGAAAAACCAACTTCACAACAATTAGAAAAATCCTTCAACATCAACCTCCTTTCATGTTTAGGAAAATAAAACTAACAAAGACAAACAAAAATAAACTGTTTTTCCATACAAACAAATAAATAAAGATATATCAAAAACAACCATAATATCTCAAGATATCCTTGAAGCATAAAATACATTTAAACAAATTTAATATCTTTCTTTCTCCACATACGTAGAAGGATTTCGACAATGAAGTGAGTTGTCTCCTTCGTGGTTATAAAGTTGTCAGATCTCCACTGACCTGATTACCTGCTTTTGGTATATTTTCAACTATTTTCGGCTGAATGTCTCCTTACTTTCAGATGGAGGATTGTTGGGCAGCTCTGACGTGTACGTCCACAGTCAAAAAGTGCATCTATATGAGGTTTTTGCAATGGTCCTCAACAGGACATTTGTACATTGTTGTCCAGTGCTCGGACTTTACCTTAGTTTTAATCATCAATTTCGCCTTCTGCGGTACAAGATCTGGCTATAGTGGTTGGACAGCTGGTAGGCTTGGCAACATCTTGTTTACAGCTGGACTTCAGTGATAACGGTCTATATCAGTTCTGTGGATTTGAGGTCTAGTCCATCAGCAGACCCAGACAGAGCCTCGATGTTCTATACAATACACGACAATGCATCTTTATTCATAGCCTCCTTTGAAGATTAGCCAAGGTCAGTCCCTAGATTGATTGATACTTCACAACATCAACAAAAAGAAAACCCTCACAACAGTCAGTTTTCATTGTCGTGTAGGTGTTTGGTTCTAGTTCAACTTCACTGAAAATCTCGTCTCACACTTTGCTAGATGAATAGATATATTTAAAAGGACGAAGAGTGAATTTTACCTTAAATAACAAAAGTCAGAACTGAAAATATAGTTGTCGTTCAAAAAAACAAGAAAAGTGTGGATAATGCTGTAAGAGCCTGGTTACGAGAACCATGTTCCCTGAAATTATCTTTAGGACCAGAGTAGTAATGTTGTAGTCAAAAGTCGTGACGTAAATATTTCCTACTGATAGAATGTCATTTCTATCAACACAGGCATTATCAGGTCAAACGTTTGACCTCGGTGGCTGTACCAGTTGTCATTATCACAACAATAACAATATTCAACTAAATCTATTTTACTATTACTAAACATTACTATTTGGTTATTACACTCAAGAGAAACTAGTAATTAAATGGGGCGGAGTTGGGTACATTGTCTTCTCAATGTGCATAAGTTGAACTTTCGTATCTTCTACAGAAGTATCGTTAGAATAGTATTCATAAGACTGTGTGCTCTCTGAAATTTTTGACTGAATATATTCATTCATAGCCAAAGAAAACACTGGGTACAGTATTTGTTATATGATATGTTATTATTTGTGAGTTTTATTGCAGACACGTTTATTTAAATATTTATTAGTATTTCAATTCAATCAATGAGAAATATTCCTGATGAAAACGTATCAGAAAACAGATTACACTGGGTGTTTCTCTAAGAGGAGTCCCGGCATTACTTTTACTTCTTTAATAAAATCCGCTGCCTTTCAAATATATCGATGTCAAACTGAAACATTCTTGGTCTGGTAACTTAAGAACTTAAGAAATGTTGCCCACTAGTTATGATTTCAGTATTTGATTCATTTGTGTTATATAACATTCATAAATGGCTTTGTTTACAGTTTCATATATGTGTGCAACACCTCACACACACACACGAACATATATATAAATATATATATATATGTGTGTGTATGTGTTGTGTATGAACATATCATTAAACAAAAAGCCTAACATTTCAGGAATTTTCTATACATTGCATCATGCGCCCTCTAACAAGCAAGAACTAAACCAAAATATTAAAGTCATAATTTAGCACAGTGTACCATGGGTATAATTTGTACAAATACAATTACCTTTCTTGGTAGGCACGACACTGATATCCCATTTTGTAGCTTTTTGTTTAACTACAAACAAACGAACAGAAATTCACGCAAAACTAATCGAGGATCATCTACACTAGTCATCCCTGATTTAGCAGTTATAAAATAGAGGGAAGGAAACTTTCACCAACGAATAGGGGAACTGGCCATCACAATATAACGCCCCCTTAATTGAAAGGGCGATCATGTTCTATGATGAAGATTCAAGCCTACGGCAGGCAATTTGCGAGTTGAGGGCCTTAACTACCAGCCCAAACAAGGCCATTGTTTCATAAGAAAGAATAATTAAAAACAAGAGAAAAACATTTTACCTTAGTGAAATATCCTGGCAGGAAACTTGGTAGCTTCGTCTTCAGGCTGTAAAATCGATTAGCCAGTTCAAATAACCAAAGCAAATTGGATCTAGAAGTCTTATGTTAGGACCATTAAGGTTTCACTAGGCCTGATAATAATTTTAATTTTTTTCGGGTACATTATTAACCGAAATGATATAGTCCTAATATTTCACCATTCTAACATTGCTTTATTAATACTTCAATGCATTTCACATAAAATTTTTCAAATTAGGAATCTTAGAAGTCGCCATAATTTGTAGATTGTATTTGTTCATAAAAAAAAAGGAAGCATAAATTACCATAAAGTGTGGTCTCGTGACTTACTCATTAAATAAATACCCTGCCAAAAACTTCAGTATTTGGTTAGAGAGTAATTACTGTTTCTCGACATTGTCATTATAATTACTGTTTACCACTCGACATTGTTATTATAATTACTGTTTACCACTCGACATTCCTATCACAATTATTGTTTAACACTCGACATTGTTATTATAATTACTCTTTAACACTCGACATTGTTATTATAATTACTCTTTACCACTCGACATTCCTATCACAATTATTGTTTAACACTCGACATTGTTATTATAATTACTGTTTAACACTCGACTTTGCTATTATAATTTCTGTTTACCACTCGACATTGTTATTATAATTACTGTTTAACACTCGACATTGCTATAATAATTACTGTTTACCACTCCACATTGCTATTATTATTGTCTATTCGACGTTGCTAGTATAATCACTGTTTTCCATTCGACATTGCTATTAAAGTAATGTTTACCACTCAACATTGTAATTATAATTACTGATTATCACTCGACATTGTTATTATGATTCCTGTTTACCACTACACATTATTAATATAATTACTGTTTACCACTCGACATTAGTCTTATAAATACTACTTACCATTCGATATTGCTTTTAAAATAATGTTTACCACTCGACATTGTTATTATAATTACTGTTTACCACTCGACATTTTTATTATAGTTATTGTTTAAAACTCGACGTTGCTATTATAATTGCTGATTATCACTCGACATTGTTATTATAATTATTGTTTACCATTTGACATTGTTATTTTAATTACTGTTTACAACTCGACTTTGCTATTACAATTACTGTTTACCACTCTGCAGTGTTATTATAATTACTGTTTTACACTCGACAGTGTTTTTATAATTACTGTTTATCATTCGACATTTCTATTATAATTAATGCTTACACTCTACATTCCTATTATAATTACTCTTAACCACTAAACATTACTCTTATAATTACTATTTACCACTCGACATTACTCTTATAATTACTATTTTCTATTCGAAATTGCTAGTATAATTACTGTTTACCACTCGACATTGTATTATAATTGCTGTTTCTCACTCGACATTGTTATTATAATTACTGTTCACGACTCGACATTTTTATTCTGATTACTGTTTTCCACTCGACATTGCTATTATGATTACTGTTTACCACTACACATTTTTAATATAATTACTGTTTACCACTCGACATTGTTATTATAATTAATGTTTAACACTCGACATTGCAATTATAGTTACTGTTCACCTCTCGACATAACTATTATAATTACTGTTTTCCACTCGACATTGTTGTTATAATAACTCTTTACCACTCTATATTGCTATTATAATTACTGTTTACCACTCGTCATTGTTATTATAATTACTGTTTACCACTCGACATTGTTATTATAATTACTGTTTACCACTGCTCATTGCTATTTTTATTACTGTTTACCATTCGACATAACTCTTATAATTGCTGTTTATCATTCAAAATTGTTATTATTATTACTGATTTACACTCAAGATTTTTATTATAATTACTGTTTTTCACTCGACATTGCTATTGTAATTACTGTTTACTACTGGAAACTGTTATAATAATTACTGTTTACCACTCGACATTAGTCTTATAATTACTACTTACCATTCGATATTGCTTTTAAAATAATGTTTACCGCTCGACATTGTTATCATAATTACTGTTTACCACTCGACATTTCTATTATAATTAGTGTTTACCACTCAAAATTGCTATTATAATTACTGTTTGCCACTCGACATTTCTATTATAATTAGTGTTTACCACTCAAAATTGCTATTATAATTACTCTTAACCACTCAAAATTATTTTTACAATTATTATTTATCATTCGACATTCCTTTTTTTAATACTGTTTTCCATTCGACATTGCTAGTATAATTACTGTTTACCACTCGACATTTCTATTATAATTATTGTTTAACACTCGACATTGCTATTATAATTGATGATTATCACTCGACATTGTTATTATAATTATTGTTTACCATTTGACATTGTTATTTTAATTACTGTTTACAACTCGACTTTGCTATTACAATTACTGTTTACCACTCGACATTGCTAATAAAATTACTGTTTCTCCCTCGACATTGCTATTATAATAACTCTTTGCAACTCGACATTGCTATTATAATTACTATTTACCACTCGTCATTGTTATTATAATTACTGTTCACCACTCGAAATGTCTATTGTAATTACTGTTGACAACTCGACATTGATCTTATAATTACTCTTAACCACTCAACATTACTCTTATAATTACTATTTAGCTTTCGACATTCCTATCACAATAACTGTTTACCACTCGACATTGTTATTATAATTATTGTTTACCACTGCTCATTGCTATTTTTATTACTGTTTACCATTCGACATAACTCTTATAATTGCTGTTTATCATTCAAAATTGTTATTATAATTACTGATTTCCACTCGAGATTTTTATTATAATTACTGTTTTTCACTCGACATTGCTATTGTAATTACTGTTTACTACTGGAAACTGTTATAATAATTACTGTTTACCACTCGACATTAGTCTTATAATTACTACTTACCATTCGATATTGCTTTTAAAATAATGTTTACCGCTCGACATTGTTATCATAATTACTGTTTACCACTCGACATTTCTATTATAATTAGTGTTTACCACTCAAAATTGCTATTATAATTACTGTTTGCCACTCGACGTTTCTATTATAATTAGTGTTTACCACTCAAAATTGCTATTATAATTACTCTTAACCACTCAAAATTATTTTTACAATTATTATTTATCATTCGACATTCCTTTTTTTAATACTGTTTTCCATTCGACATTGCTAGTATAATTACTGTTTACCACTCGACATTTCTATTATAATTATTGTTTAACACTCGACATTGCTATTATAATTGATGATTATCACTCGACATTGTTATTATAATTATTGTTTACCATTTGACATTGTTATTTTAATTACTGTTTACAACTCGACTTTGCTATTACAATTACTGTTTACCACTCGACATTGCTAATAAAATTACTGTTTCTCCCTCGACATTGCTATTATAATAACTCATTGCAACTCGACATTGCTATTATAATTACTATTTACCACTCGTCATTGTTATTATAATTACTGTTCACCACTCGAAATGTCTATTGTAATTACTGTTGACAACTCGACATTGATCTTATAATTACTCTTAACCACTCAACATTACTCTTATAATTACTATTTAGCTTTCGACATTCCTATCACAATAACTGTTTACCACTCGACATTGCTATTATAAATGCTGTTTATCACTCGACATTGTTATTATAATTACTGTTCACCACTCGACATTTTTATTATAATTGCTGTTTTCCACTCGACATTGCTATTGTAATTACTGTTTACCACTGCACATTTCTATTTTCACTACTGTTTACCATTCGACATTACTCTTATAATTACAATTTACCATTGGACTTTGTTATTATAATTACTGTTTACCACTCCACATTGCTATTATAATTAATCTTTACCACTCGACATTGCTATCATAATTACTGTTTACCCTCGACAATGCTATTATAATTACTCTTAACCACTCGACTTTACTCTTATAATTACTATTTACCATTCGACATTCTATTAAAATAATGTTTACCACTCGACATTGTTATTATAATTACTGTTTACCACTCTACAGTGTTATTATAATTATTGTTTTACACTCGACAGTGTTATTATAATTATTGTTTACCACTCGACATTTCTATTATAATTAGTGTTTACCACTCAAAATTGCTATTATAATTACTCTTAACCAATCAAAATTATTTTTACAATTATTATTTATCATTCGACATTCCTTTTTTTAATACTGTTTTCCATTCGACATTGCTAGTATAATTACTGTTTACCACTCGACATTGCTATTATAATTACTGATTATCACTCGACATTGTTATTATGATTCCTGTTTACCACTACACATTATTAATATAATTACTGTTTACCACTCGACATTAGTCTTATAATTACTACTTACCATTCGATATTGCTTTTAAATTAATGTTTACCACTCGACATTGTTATTATAATTACTGTTTACCACTCGACATTTCTATTATAGTTATTGTTTAACACTCGACGTTGCTATTATAATTTCTGATTATCACTCGACATTGTTATTATAATTATTGTTTACCATTTGACATTGTTATTTTAATTACTGTTTACAACTCGACTTTGCTATTACAATTACTGTTTACCACTCTGCAGTGTTTTTATAATTACTGTTTATCATTCGACATTTCTATTATAATTAATGCTTACACTCTACATTCCTATTATAATTACTCTTAACCACTAAACATTACTCTTATAATTACTATTTACCACTCGACATTACTCTTATAATTACTATTTTCTATTCGAAATTGCTAGTATAATTACTGTTTACCACTCGACATTGTATTATAATTGCTGTTTATCACTCGACATTGTTATTATAATTACTGTTCACGACTCGACATTTTTATTCTGATTACTGTTTTCCACTCGACATTGCTATTATGATTACTGTTTACCACTACACATTTTTAATATAATTACTGTTTACCACTCGACATTGTTATTATAATTAATGTTTAACACTCGACCTTGCTATTATAATTAATGTTTAACACTCGACATTGCTATTATAATTACTGTTTACCACTCGACATTTTTATTATGATTACTGTTTACCACTACACATTATTAATATAATTACTGTTTACCACTCGACATTGTTATTATAATTTATTATTTACCACTCCACATTAGTCTTATAATTACTATTTACCATTTGACATTGCTTTTAAAATAATGTTTACCACTCGACCTTGTTATTATACTTATTGCTTACCACTCGACATTGTTATTATAATTACTGTTTACCAGTCGACAATGTTATTATAATTACTGTTTACCACTCGACATTGCTAATATAATTACTGTTTAGCACTCTACATTGCTATTATAATTACTGTTTACCACTAGAAATGTTTATTATAATTACTGTTGACCACTCGACATTTCTATTATAATTATACAACAACTCAAGCCCAAAATAAACCAATACAAAGGAACACCTTTATACCTATATTAATAAATATAATCAAACATCTAAGCACGCCCTCTACATTGCTACACTCAATTACACAACCGCCTTCAGATATCTGATCAGCTATCGGTCAGTTACCTCTTTCTTTCTTTGTGAACCTGACAATGACCGAAGAAGGTCGAAACGTTATTCTTTTCTCTCCATAGTGTTTTATCTATCCATACCAACCATTTTTACATGTTTAGTTTTATATACCATGTGTTTTCTCGTCATAACGGAGTACTTGAAGAGTATTACGCATATGTAAAACTTAAACTACTTTATGAAAAATACGTAAAGAGTGTTCTGTATATGCAAAACTTGAACCAATCTATAAAACAGTAATTAAAGAGAATTATGTAGTTGGAGAAGGTGTGCCACTTTATTAGCACTAGCTGAACTGGATTATGTATATGTAAAACTTGAACCTCGTTATAAACAGTAGTTACAGAGTGCTATGTCTATATTAAACTTGAAGCACTTTATACACAGCAGTTTGTAAAGTGGTTTATATATGTAAAACTTCAACCACTTTATAAACAGTACATAAAGCGGATTACACTATATAACACAAATATTCTTCCTGGATAGTATTTGTTATTTCTTAATTAATTTATGTTGTAAAACTAGGTATAATGGCAATTTTCCCTTCAACTTATTTTTATCTGTATAATGAATTTAGAAATTAACCTATTTTATGTGAAAAATCGAGGAAGTTTGCATATTTTCATTTACATAAGGTCTGAATAAAACAACATATAAGTCAACATTTACATGTATAGATACTAAAGTTATACGAAAGTATTATAAATCACTTTCACGAATGAGCTCCCAAATATAGTCTCCCATCATGCTTTCGTTATACGCTCCTTGGTAGCAGTGCTCAAAGTCCAGTATATCTTGGTGGAAGTGCTCGCCCTTCTCCTCCGAGTGTGCTCCCATGTTCTCCTTGAATTTATGAAAATGAGCGTAAAGGATATGGACTTTGAGAGACATCCTGCAGCCCATTTTGCCGTAGTTCTTCATAAGAGCCTCAATCAGTTGCACATAATTTTCGGCCTTGTGATTGCCCAAGTAGCCCCATACCACAGTAACAAAGCTGCCCCGAGTTTTTTATTCCTTCCTACTGAACTTCATGTGGAATTTAATGAGCTGCAGGATATTTTTGTGGTCCAACGAAGACACCAGTTTTGACTGATTACGAAGACAGCTTAGGGAAGAAGTCTTCAAGGTACTTGAAGGCTACAGCCTACTTATCAAGAGATGTGACAAACTGTTTCATAAAACCCAATTTTATGTGCAATGGTGGGAACAACACCTTCTGGAGATCCACTAGTGGCTCACACTTGACATTATGCCTCACCACAGTTACACCTGTAGTAAGTGATAATAGAACAGTTACACCTGTAGTAAGTGATACCAGAAGAGTTACACCTGTAGTAAGTGATACCAGAAGAGTTACATCTGTAGTAAGTGATACCAGAAGAGTTACACCTGTAATAAGTGATAATAGAAGAGTTACACCTGTAGTAAGTGATAGCTGAACAGTTACACATTTTCTAAGTGATAATAGAAGAGTTACACCTTTAGTAACTGATAGCAGACCAGTTACACAGTGGAATGTAGGTCATTCACGTCTTTACGTTTTGAATTATATTCAGTAAGTACAATCATCGTGTTATGACTATCAGAACACTTTGGCTTCCAGTATTTCTTTGTAAACGTAACATCCTTTTACGGATGCTAAGAATTATTCATCAGCAGTATGTAGACAATGAGCTGTTTGTAGAATATTGTATGAAAATCGATTGCGATTGTTTAAAATATCTTCCTTTGTTCTTATTGTTGCAGGATATGAATATAATGTTCCTTACTCAGAGTGTCCTCTATACACACCGTCTTTTTGGTGTCTTTTCTATGCTTTCTAAGTGTTAATTATAGAAGGAAAAATATTATTTATAGACGTGTTTGCTCAAGACAGACAGAACCTTACAAATCCATTCAGCTTTAATACTCTCCAAGTGATGTGAACTATGAAGCACGCCTTGTTTTTAATTATTGTTGGCTCCGCAGTGAGTAATGACATGTATTAGCCTCATCTCTTCTGTGTCGCTTTCACAGAGATCAGATATCTTGTAAATAATGCTAATTAAGTGTTTCCGCACCCGTTGGCGCCCACTAAAACTTTCAGGTAAGTTTCTGCCATAATTTAAAACACAAGAAAAAAATCAAATTATAGTTCTTATTGCGACTTATTAGATAGCTATTAATTTGTGCTACGAGTCTGGCAGCTGCAAGATTCATACTGTAATATATAAGATAAATTAAATTTGGTAAATATACCTTATATGTCCATGTAACCAGCACTAATATCCGTGTAATAAGCACTAATATTTATATAAACGATACTAATATCCGTGTAACTTTCACTAATATCAATGTCTTAAATGTTCATATAGTGTATACTAATATTAGGTCGTTCGAAAAATAATGGTGTATTCAGAATTGTAACTTTATAACAAATAATTAATTTATTAATCAAAATAGGAACCTAGTGGATCTACACACTTGTCAACTAGAAACGAGATTATTTATAGCATGAGGATTAAACTCTGAGGTTCCAGAACTAAATCATTCTCTGCTGCTGCTCTGTCGTTCAAACTTTTGTCCTGTAAAAGTTCTAGAAATGACTGAAAAGTGGTAGTCGGTGTGTGACAGATCTGGGGAGGATAAAGAAAATGTCTTGTAGTCCACTTTGTTGAGTTCCTGGAGCGTAATTTGAGTAACACGTGTCCGAGCTTTATCATAAAGCAAGTTTGGTTCTTTTTGATTGACTAATGCTAGCATTTTGTCACGTAAGGTTCTATGAACTACTTGACAGTTAACCTCCACAGTTATATTCTGGCCCTGGTTGGACATGATGTAATGAATAATACCGACCACTGTCCACCATACAGTAACCATAATCTTCTGTTGGTGCAATTTTGGCTTTGGGAAATGTTTAGGAGCCTTGTCACTGTTGAACCACGCTTTCTGTTGTCGTAAAGGATCCACTTTTAATCACAAGTAACAATTCAATAAAGATATAAGTCATTTCTGTTGCACAAAACCAGCATACAGCACTGTTCATAACGGCGATTATTCAGAGTTTGTGTGGAACCCGTTTGCCGATTTTTTCACTTTTCCAATTTGCTCCAAAATTGTGAAAATGCCAACAACCACTCCTTGTGACATTTCTAGAACAGTTTGGCGCGGGTTTCCTTCCACTAATGTTCTCAGCTGGTCATTTTCAACAACAGAAGGACGCCCTCTGTTCTCATTGTCTTCAAGACTCACATCTCCATTACAAAACTTTTGGAACTAACTCTGTACTGTACGTTCGGAAGTGGTTCCTTCGCCCCATGCTTAGTTGATATTGTGAAATGTTTGTGATGTATTATGATGAAGTTTGGATTCATGCAAAAAATGATGCACGAGTTTTATTATTCGTCATTAATGGTAAGGGTCTGAAATAAAGTTTCAGGGAAGAATAAAACACTAAAAATAGAGGAATACTTTAGTTTTTCAATGGTATATCTGAAGTTATATTAAGACAGGTTTCTTACCCTCAGAAATTACTAAAATTGTAGTAGAAAAATCCGCCATTATTTTTCGAACAACCTGATATTAATGAAACAATACTTATATTTTTTCTGGCACGTGCTTAAATAATAAAAATAAATAAATATGTATTTTGTACAATCAGTTATCGGTTTCGGCAATGGTTTTAGGAACATTCGTTGTTTAATGAAATATTGAAACTTAAAGTGTGAAGCTATTGTATGAGAACTCATTAATTAGTTTTTAATATGTTATTTAATTATATGACAAACACATAGAAAGGAACCTGTTTTCCAAGTCTATTTAATGACTCCTTCTCTAATTGGAGCAATACATTAGCTTGGAAACTTTAATTACCAGAGGATTCAGCCACTCTACAAATGTGTTTGTGCTTCTTTCACTGTGATAGTAAGAAATAGACACGAATATATTACAGGTTCATATATACCTGTGTCATGGTGTTATACTGATATATACTCAACATTTCATGTTTGGTGACTCGTTGCTGTGTTGTGTACACTCAACATATCATGATTCATAGCTGTTCTAGGTTAACTTATATTATTTTGATCTACTACCATCACTTAGATCTCCCGGTATTTCTAATTTCATCCTGTTATAAGATAAAATATTACCGTTTATCAAGTGTTACTGTCGTATTTACAAATTTTCCCCACAATTCATACATGTTACACTTCGTACCTGAGTTTACACTATCTTTATTTCTTTAACAGAACAGTTTAATGTTAGATATTTTTTCTGTCGCTCTTGGGATATTAAACTGGACAGGCGCGTACAACGTGTTAAATGTTATCTGAATGGCATGGTGCCTTTTTGTGTGCCCAACTGTTGTTTTTTTTTTTTCCTTTGCACATTTAATTTCATGTAACTTACATGTGTTAAATAACATTCTAAAAGAGATTAAATACGCTGTTGTTTATTAAAAAATAACTGGTTTTGGTTAGTGTGTATGAACGATTATTTTAACCGTATTGTATTTTGACAGTACCTTGAAAAGTTTAATATTGTTTTGTTTTTCAGGGTTTGAAAACTTCTGCTACAAAAAAAAAAAATCCTCATTTCTATCCAAGTCATCATACAAGTCATAGAACTTCAACGGAAATGCCAGTTTCATGTATACACTTGATAGGTGTCTTCATACTCCTTCACAATGGTAAGATCGGGTTTATCAATCAATACCCACAATTCCAAGCCATAACTACGTCACTGTTATACTTTGTAATGTGCATTGTTACAGTCAATACTGTAAAATATTCTTCTAAATTCTGTTAATTAGAGTTGATCTTCGCGCTATCTAGCGAGTTGTTTGTATTTTCTAAACATTATTACATAAATTTAACCAATAAAGTCAGTAGTTTATTAAATATCAAATATTTAGTTTCATTTTTTTTAAATGTTTAGCCTAAGGAACACCGTCCAACAATTTTCCATTAGATAATAATTCCTTGAAAAACAGTTTATTACATTAGAATGAAAATATCTTAATTTGATAAACATCTGTACCAGTAAGTTGGTAACATAAAAATATATATATTTGTATAGAATGTTGGTTAACCTAGAATTGATATATTTTTCTCTACAACGTTAGTGAAAGTAAAAATGTTACAAATATATATATATATATAATTTTCTATATATTATATATATTATATATATATATAGAATAAAATTAATAAAATAAAAAACAAAATCTCGTTCTTAACATACAGATTACTCTTTTTCGATAAAAAGAGTTTATGCTGCATCTTAAGCCCCAGGTGTTCATATCATGTACTCTTTTTTAAAAAAAAATGTTCCTTGTCTTCCACCACTATATTTAATCAACTGTGTGTAATATTTTCAACATTTGGATCAGTTTTTAAAGTTATTTAAAATTCCTCACATGCATGAATGTTACAAGTACGTTTTAGTTATTTTTACAGTAAAGAAAATGTTGAATTATACGACTAATAACAGTTTACATCCTAAATACGAGAACTTTACTGTATTTCCGTAAGTCAATATAGTTTTAAGCTTATTGCAAGTAAAAAATAATAATTTAATATTCTTCCAAATAAATTGACTGGTACAGTAGGAGTTAGAATACAGGTAACCTAGCACGAACATAGAATATGAGTCCGAAGCCCTCCGTGCTAAGGCTGTTTATGAGTCATAATAAAGTTACGTTTTGTTCTTCTTCTTTAAGTAATGTAGGAAAGCTAACAGTTTTAATAAACAGAAGAGATTACTCTTTTCTCTCTAAGTTATAAAATCACAAATTATTAAGTACAGAAGTCTCCGAAATTTTACCATACTCACAGATGGCGTCGATAAATTCATGAATTGAGCCTGCGCGTGAGTTTGGACTTGTCTGATTGGACGATGTTTCATTTCTTGAAAGAATGGTTTTAGAAATTTTATTTCTTTGGTAGTGCTTACCAGTGCAAAGGTTTATAACAATAAAAATTGGGTTTTAATACCTGCGGTGGAACAGCACAGACAGTCTGTTGTCGTTTTGCACTTAATAAGAAACAAACTCTTTTGAGAATAACATAATAAAAGTAAACATATGTTTGTGGATTTTACTAGAAAGTCGCAGAAGAACCATGAGGACTAATAGCCATGTGTTCATAACCACTCTTAATTTTAAACCTACTAGAGGGAGGACAACTAGTGAACATTTGCTGATAGGCACTCTCAGTTGTAAACTTACTAGCGGGAAGGCACATAGTGAACATGTTTTCACAGGCACTCTTTGTTTTAAACTTACTGGAGGAAAGACTAGTGAACATGTGTTCATAACCACTCTTAGTTTTAAACTTACTACAGTGAAGACAACTAGTGAACATGTGCTCATAACCACTCCTAGTTTTAAACTTACTAATGTGAAGACAACTAGTGAACATGTGCTCATAGGCATTCTTAGTTTCAAACTTACTAGAGGGAAGACTAGTTAACATTTTCTCATAGGCAATTTTTGTTTTAAACTTACTAGAGGAAAGACTAGTAAACATGTGTTCATAACTACTGTTAGTTTTAAACTTACTACAGTGAAGCCAACTAGTGAAAATGTGCTCATAGGCTCTCTTAGTTTTAAACTTACTAGCGGGAAGACTAGTGAAAATATATTCATAATTATATGCAAAAACGGCTCGTTTGGGTTGAGAAAATATTTTACATAGAAGAGCGAAGAAGGTCGAAACGTTGTTCGCTCTTCTATGTAAAATATTTCTCAACCCAAACGAGCCGTTTTGCATATAAATTTCTCAACAAGTGGGTTTCTCGACATCACTGATATTCATAATTACTCTTCGTTTTAAACATACTAGAGGAAAGACTAGTGAACATGTGCTTATAGGCACTCTTAGTTTTAAACTGACTAGAGGGAAGACTAGTGAACATGTGCTCATTGGCACTCTCAGTTTTAAACTGACTAGAGGAAAGACTAGTGAACATGTGTTCATAGGCACTCTTAGTTTTAAACTGACTAGAGGGAAGGCTAGTGAACATGTGTTCATAGACACTCTTAGTTTTAAACTGACTAGAGGGAAGGCTATTGAACATGTGCTCGTAGGCACTCTTAGGTTTAAACTGACTAGAGGGAAGGCTAGTGAACATGTGCTCATAGACACCCTTAGTTTTAAACTGACTAGAGGAAAGACTAGTGAAAATGTGTTCATAGACACTCTTAGTTTTAAACTGACTGGAGGGAAGGCTAGTGAACATGTGCTCATAGACACTCTTAGGTTTAAACTGAATAGAGGGAAGGCTAGTGAACATGTGCTCATAGACACTCTTAGGTTTAAACTGATTAGAGGGAAGGCTAGTGAACATGTGCTCATAGGCACTCTTAGTTTTAAACTGACT
Source organism: Tachypleus tridentatus (assembly GCF_004210375.1). NCBI lineage: Eukaryota > Metazoa > Arthropoda > Merostomata > Xiphosura > Limulidae > Tachypleus > Tachypleus tridentatus. Next base: position 267,481,710 of record NC_134837.1, read on the forward strand.
AGAGGGAAGGCTAGTGAACATGTGTTCATAGACACTCTTAGTTTTAAACTGACTAGAGGGAAGGCTAGTGAACATATGCTCATAGACACTCTTAGGTTTAAACTGACTAGAGGGAAGGCTAGTTAACATGTGCTCATAGGCACTCTTAGTTTTAAACTGACTAGAGGGAAGGCTATTGAACATGTGCTCGTAGGCACTCTTAGGTTTAAACTGACTAGAGGGAAGGCTAGTGAACATGTGCTCATAGACACCCTTAGTTTTAAACTGACTAGAGGAAAGACTAGTGAAAATGTGTTCATAGACACTCTTAGTTTTAAACTGACTGGAGGGAAGGCTAGTGAACATGTGCTCATAGACACTCTTAGGTTTAAACTGAATAGAGGGAAGGCTAGTGAACATGTGCTCATAGACACTCTTAGGTTTAAACTGATTAGAGGGAAGGCTAGTGAACATGTGCTCATAGGCACTCTTAGTTTTAAACTGACTAGAGGGAAAATACCTAGTGATCATCACCCATCGAGTTATCTCATTAAATAGACACCATAATAACTGAAGTACACCGACAGCCCCAAATAAATATGCATATCTACATCTCCCAAGTGCTAGTAATTAAAGCACACCCATAGCCCTAAGGCACTAATAACTAAAGCACACCAACAGTACTTAGGTGAGGAACATGTTTTTATAGCACCAGTTGGAGAAACAAGAAACCTTGAAATCACAGTTCTGGCAGGCTAGCCATTTGGCCACACTCACCATCAACATTCTTAGTAAAACACAACACCTGTCATAAGGGGCTGTCAGACATTTTTTTTTCATATCAACACCAGTGTTAGGAGAAATCGGTAATGATAAGAGGACTAGTCGAGATCCAAAGTTCTATTCACGTGAGCAGTGTATCCTTGGTATTTAACTGTACTTCAAATATATATTTGAAACATCTGGAGAACGAACGGACTATTATCTGTACTAATTGCAGGACGTGAAGATTTATGTCATTGAAGACAATTGATTATATATGATTTAGAGGGCATAATGTATGTCATTGGAGACAGCGGTTTTATATGATATAATAATCAGTGTTATTGAATACAAATGGTTTTGTATATTTCAAACTATATTGAATATAGTTTGTTTTATATATATTACTTTGTGATATGCACAGCGAAAACGTCTAAATATAATAATTATTTGTTTTGATGAAATTAGTTGATCAGATTACAAGATTATTCGACTGACGACAAAAATAACAATACAATATGTGAACGAAATTGAAAGTTATCGTTGCATGAAGACCGAACAGAAACAGACACTTTGTTTTGTGGCTAGCTGAACGATGGAAGTAGTTTGCTGAGATTATTTACTTGATAAAAATTATAAAATAAAACATCGTGTTTTCTATACAATTCTTCAAATCTGATGACAAATCAACCTGGCAAATGACAGAAGTAATTTAAACTTATTCTAACACAATCAAAAAGTATCAAATAATTCTCCATCATCATATTGTATAATGTAAATGTATGTATATGATAGTTCGCATTATCAAACACCGTGGCTTTATTAATTTCATACTCCCCAATATAATACATTAAAAAGTTTCTGTAGAGAATTAATAAAGATAATAAACACTTTAATTGTGTCTTTTGATTTTCTGGTCACGTACAATGGACGTACACTATTCTTCTTAAATGTTGATAACTTACCCTTAAAAATCCTTATTAATGGAAAAACTTGTGTAATTCTTGCTAACGCTAACTCTTGCTAGGTTAGGGTTAATGATATTATATATTATTAACACCCAATTCCTACTAAGACTAACGCTTGCTAGCTTAGGGTTAAGGATGTTTTGTATTAATAACAACCAATTCGTTCTAAAGCGAACACTTACTAGTTTAGGATTAAAGATGTTTTGGGTTAATAACAACACATTTTTCCTAAAGCGAACACTTGCCAGTTTAGATTTAAGGTTGTTTTGTATTATTAACATCCAATTCTTACTACGCTGAAAAAGTGCATGTTAACATTTCTTACTGAGATATTATACGTTTTCTTTAAGTCTTTAGAAATAAATATATACAGTGGGACAAATAATACTTGTGAACTACCATGGTAGGCTATGAATTCGAGTTTACATCGAAAATCACGGTACACACTTTAGGGCTCAGAGCGCGTTATAGAAGTGACAGTGAAATGACAGTACTTAAATAATGTTTACCCAATTATTAGCCATCGGTTCTGTTAACTAGCGTTCTTCAGTATGAGTCTATCATTTCACAATGAACATCTTTATTTAACTCTTTACAGTTAAGTGTTGATAGAATAACACGAGTAAGTTTATTAACTCTCTCTACACCTTACCAAGTGTTAGCAGATGAGCACGAGTACCGGCTGACCCGCTATCTGATGTCAAACTATGACCTGGCCGTCCGTCCTTCACATAATGCTTCAGTTCCGCTTCGTCTGACCTTTGATCTTTCCTTGTATCAAATAATTAACGTGGTAAGTTCGTTTCTTAAAACTTATGCTTTGAAAATCAAACAGTTGAAGTGCCAGATCTCTAATAGACATGTTCAGATACTTTCATTACTGATATCAGATTATTTAATGTACAACAAAGAACAATGAACTTTTGTTTAGTTGAATAATCCGAGGCTCAGTTCTCCCTGGTTGGCAGAGTGCAGATGGCCCATTGTTTATCTCTGCACTGAGAAAATAACAATAGCTACTTCGGAAATTAAAAAAAAAAACTTTTTTTCATACAGTACTTCTATAAATCAATTTTTTTGGAAATTCTCCCAGTATTTCAAATGTTAAGAAAAGCAACCAGTGATCACTGGTTGAAATCTTTCTATTTTGCGTCATTTATGCGATCAACTGGAATGTTCTAAACATTTGTCCGTTTATCAGAATAATAATCTATAACTAGAGCCTTTAATCTGATGTTTTCGTAGTTGGGTTAATATCATGATAAATGGATTAATGTATTTATTGCTTATCATTGTTTTTAAAGGTTATCATTTATAGCATACATCTCTATTATTAATTATTATTACATTTATCTATTGTTGGTATTATCGTGTTTTCAATTAGTTCATTAACTAGTAATTACTAGCTATATCATTTGTTATCCAATTTGTAAACAGTGGAAAGAGGACGGTAATACATTGATATCACTAGCTTCGAACCTTAAATAGCAAACCCTGATACAACTGATATTCTTACCAATAGATCTGTTATAATAGCTTCTTGTACAGATGGTATTGTTACAAAAAGTACTTTGTTGGTACTCTACTGGTAATGTTACTGGTAGACGTTCAGTGCTGTTTTATTTGTACAGGTGATATTGTTGCCAGTAGTAATTTGTTGATACTTTATTAGCAATGCTACTGGTAGACGTCCAATGATGTTTTGTTGTGTACTTCTTTGTGTACATTTAGTGATGTTTTATTTGTATAATTGGTATTGTTACTAGTAGTTCTTCGTTGGTACTTTAATGACAATGTTACTAGTAGACGTTCGTTGATGTTTTATTTGTACAGTTGGTATTGTTACTAGTAGTTCTTTGTTGGTACTTTACTGACAATGTTAGTGGTAGACGTTCGTTAATGTTTCATTTGTACAGTTGGTATTGTTACTAGTAGTTCTTTATTGGTACTTTACTGACAATGTTACTAGTAGACGTTTGTTGATGTTTTATTTGTACAGTTGGTATTGTTACTAGTAGTTCTTTGTTGGTACTTTACTGATAATGTTACTAGTAGACGTTCGTTGATGTTTTATTTGTACAGCTGGTATTGTTACCAGTAGTTCTTTGTTGGTACTTTTGGCAGTATTACTGGTAGACATTTAGTGATGTTTCATTTGTACAGCTGGTATTGTTACTAGTGGTACATTGTTGGTACTTTACTGACAATGTTAGTGGTAGACGTTCGTTGATATTTCATTTGTACAGCTGGTATTGTTACCAGTAGTATTTTGTCAAAAAGTCATTGGATGTTGCTGGTAGGCCTTCATATTATATTTAAGAAAAATAAAAATAAAACAAAAACAACCTTTTACCATGATAAATGGTAACATGAATGAACGCCCTTTCTTTGGTGGAGTTATAGTTTTAAATCACCAGAGAAAGGGCGTCCTGGTATGAAATGTTATAAACCTTATAATATTAGTTTTGTATTAGTTATGTTCGTGGTATAACAGCAGGTTTTTGACTGATTTTTTCTTATCATATTATCTTGTTATGATCTGAATATACTATTTTTAAGTTAGATTTAAAATAAATTATACAATCTACCGATTTGAAAGGAAGCGTCAGTCATCACTGTCGAACGTATATTATTAAAAAAAAACTGCTATAACGTTGTAAAGTATTTGTAATAACTAGAATAGATATCAGATAGCTTTAACATAAAAATAAATTCTAATTAAAAAATCACCTACGTCAATTAATGTTAAGATTTGAAACAAATACCTATAGTAGAGTAGAACTTCTAGAATGAAGAAATGAATAACACATGAAAATTGGTTACACAATATTTGTGAATCAGAAACAAAACAAATCAAACTTTAGGATGTGATGAATCAACTTATCAATAATGGCAGTGCTTAACGCGAAGAAAGAACCAAAGGGTCAGTTCATACCAAAAATTACTCTATAATGTTTGATTTTATACTGCTATTTTGATATATTAATGTAACGGTGGTATTTAAAATGATTTGTTAAACTCGAAATATTGTTTCCATTATTTCCAATGGTTAGTTTAGTCCTAAGATGAGAGATACTCGTATTTCATGTAAGCTCAATCTACTGTTCACAGTTACATTTTAGTCCTAATATTAGAGATATACAGTGCAAGCTTAATCTATTGTTCACAGTTAGATTTTAGTCCTAAGATTAGAAAAATTAAAGTAAATTGAATTTACTGTTCACAGTATACACTTTAGTCCTAAGGTTAAAGATATTCAGTGCAAGCTGAATCTATTGTTCACAGTTAGATTTTAGTCCTAAGATTAGAAATATTAAAGTAAATTGAATCTACTGTTCACAGTATACACTTTAGTCCTAAGGTTAGAGATATTCAATGTAAGCTGAAGTCACTGTTCACAGTATATGCTTTAGTCCTAAGGCTAGAGATATTCAGTGTAAGCTGAATCTACTGTTCACAGTTACAATTTAGTCCTAAGATAAAAGATATTAAAGTAAATTGAATCTACTATTCACAGTATACACTTTAGTCCCAAGATGAGAGATATTTATTGTAAGCTGAATCCACTGTCCACAGTTACATTTTAGCCCTAACGTTATAGAGATTGAAAATATGTTGTATTATAAAAGTCACATAAAAGTGGAAATATTACAAAGATAGTGTTATGTAAATCAGGACGTTCCCAAAATAGAATTTACAAAAACAATCCCTTATCAAGAAGAAATTAAGAAACAAAAAAGAATCAGATCTTCTTAGAAGAAAACAAACTTGAATAATCCAGCTGGAGAAGCGAGCATGTGCAGGAGAAAGCCCACAAATTTATCAACCTGGCCCAGCATGGCCAAGCGCGTTGAGGCGTTCGACTCGTAATCCGAGGATCGCGGGTTCGAATCCCAGTCGCACCAAACATGCTCGCTCTTCCAGCCGTGGGGGGGTTATAATTTGACGGTCAATCCCACTATTCGTACGTAAAAGAGTAGCTCAATAGTTGGTGGTGGGTGGTGATGACTAGCTACCTTCCCTCTAGTCTTGCACTGCTAAATTAGGGATGGCTAGCGCAGATAGCCCTCGAGTAGCTTTGAGCGAAATTGAAAAATAAACAAACAATCCATCAACTTAGTGGGAATGCACTTAACTACGGTTCCAATTTTCCCAGAAAAACTGTCCACCTTCTTATTTGTTGGATAACTTTGTTATTCTAAGCAAAACCTAGACGCTTTCTCTTTCACCTAATTTACAACCAGTTCTATACAAGTGTTCCTCTGCTTCTGTGAACTATAGTTTCACCATTTTCACTTTGAAACAGTGAGGCTTAAAATATTTACTTTTCAAACAAAAATAGGTGGACATTACTGTTCTAAAAATAAAATCAATGGGGAATATGAAAACAGTGAGTAATATTGTACTATTTTGTGATTGGCCAGGATGAAAAGAACCAGATTTTGACAACAGCTAGCTGGATAACACAGGTATGTCGATATAGATTTGAGTTTAATATATAACACTATGATTATACAGTAATGTGTTAAGTTGGCAAAGAAAATGGCTAATGCTAGTTATAAAAAGTTCCTATCTTTCTATTCAAAGCACTTAAATAATCATAAAGGAAAATGAAAATTAATTCCTATGAAATACTTGTAACTCATTTTAGTGTTATGTTCTTAAGGGTCTATGATTCTTTAAAGAACCTTTCTACTTTAACTACTGGATCTTTTCAATAGTGTATTATTAAAACTATTAAACATTTTACTGCATTTAAAAAAATCAGTAACTTTAATGAGAGTAGAAATTCTATGAACATCTTAGTCTTTTTAATTATCACAACTGTAATTATCAAAAAACTTAATTATAAATGCACTATAATATGTGAACACCTTATTTATTTAAATTAAAAATTTCTTCATTATTCATTTACTCTTTTATTAACCATATGTTTTCACTTCAAAGCAACATTGGGCTATCTGTTATGATCATTGTGTGGAATAGAATCCCATATTTTTGTGTTGTAAATCCACAAACTTATTGATGATCTACAAGAGAATCTTGCTTATAAAAGAGCTATATATAGATTGTAAAAAACATATCTCTACCTAAAATCCATAACTCTCAATAAATATACAGTGATAACAATAAAACAAAACATCATAAATTGTATCATTTATAAGAAAACCAATAATCTATTATAAAATGTTAATTACAATCACTTTCATAAACTAAACTTATCCCTATTATAGAAAACACAGCAGGAAAGTTTATTTTGTAAATCAGTTTAGTTCTTCCTATTTCAAAATGAATTTTTGAAAGGTTCAAAGACATTAATTGGAGCCTAAGATTCATTTTTAATGTTCACAAATTCCAAATCTAAAATGTTTCTTCCAGTAACTTTAAACAAGGCAATAAATAGTCAACAGAAGCAGAATATTTAAAAGAGTATAATGCTAAAACTACTGGTTTGAACATTGTGGTAGACACAAGGCAGACAGCACAAGTGCACATTTCTGTTGAAACAAGCAGTTTATGTGATAATGAGTATACAGAAAAGCAGAATACATATTTCACAATAGAAAACGTTTAAAAAAGAATAAGAATCATAATTAAATTCAAATCAATTTTCGAATAAATATAATAATTAAATTAAAACAGCCTTAGAATAAACATGACAAATAAATTCAACTCAATTCTGGAATAAATATAATAAACAAATTAAAACAGCCTTAAAATAAGAAAGTTGATAAATTAAAATCAATTTTAGAATAAATATAATAATTAAATTAAAACAGCATTCAACAAGAATGATAATTAATTTAAAATCAATTTCAGAATAAATATAATAATTAAATTAATACAGCCTTAAAATAAAAATAATGAATAAATTAAAATCAATTTTATAATAAATACAATAATTAAATTAAAACAGGTTTAGAATAAGATAGATGATTAAAAATATAATAATTAAATTAAAACAGCCTTCAAAAAGAATGACAATTAAATTAAAATCAATTTTAGAATAAATATAATAATTAAATTAAACAGCCTTCATTAACAATGATAATTAAATTAAAACCAATTTTAGAATAAATACAATTAAAATAAAACAGCCTTAGAATAAGAATGATAATTAAATTAAAATCAATCTTAGAATAAATATAATTAAATTCAAACAGCCTTAGAATAAGAATGACAATAAAATTAAAACCAATTTTAGAATAAATATAATTAAATTAAAACAGCCTTAGAATAAGAATGATAATTATGAAATCCAATTTTAGAATAATTATAATAATTAAATTAAAACAGTTTTCAATAAGAAATGATAATTAAATTAAACTCAATTTTAGAATAAATATAATAATTAAATTAAAACAGCCTTAGCAGAAGAGTGATGATTAAATTAAAATCACTTTTAGAAACATATAATAATTAAATTCAAACAGCCATAGAATAAGAATAACAATTAAATTAAAATTAATATTTGAATAAATAATAATTAAATGAAAACAGCCTTCATTAAGAATGATAATTAAATTAAAACAAATTTTAGAATAAATATAATTAAAATAAAACAGCCTTAGAATAAGAATGATAATTAAATTAATAGAGCCTTAAAATAAGAATAATAATTACATTGAAATCAATTTCAGAAAAAAATATAATAATTAAATTAAAACAGCAATCAATAAGAAGAAAATAATTGAATTAAAATCAATTTTAGAACACATGTAATAATTAAATTAAAACAACTTTAAAAAATGATAATTAAATTCAAACAATTTTAGAACAAAAATGATGATTAAATTAAAACCAATTTTAGAATAAATATCCAGTTGAAACATCCTTAAAATAAGAATGATAATTAAAATAAATTCAATTATAGAATGAATATAATAACTAAATTAAAACAGCATTCAACAAAAATGATAATTAAATTAAACTCAATTTTAGAGTAAATATAATACTTAAATCAAAAGAGCCTTAGAATAAGAATGATGATTGAATTAAAATCAATTTTAGAAAAATATAATAATTAACTTTAAACAGCCTTCAATAAAAATCATAATTAAATTAAAATCAAATTTAGAATAAATATAATAATTAACTTAAAACCGCCATCAACAAGAATGGTAATTAAATTAAAATTAATATTAGAATAAATATAATGATTAAATTAAAACAGACTTCAACAAGAATGATAATTAAATTAAAACAGCTTTCAATAAGAATTATAATTCAATTTAAATCACATTCAATAAGAATGATAATAAAATTAAAATTTAATTTTAGAATAAATATAATAATTAAATTAAAACAGCCTTCAATAAGAATAATTATTAAATTAAAACCAATTTTAGAATAAATATTATAAATTAAAACAGCTTTAGAATAAAAGTGATGATTAAATTAAAGTAGCCTCAGAATCAACATGATGATTATATTAAAATCAATTTTAGAATAAATGTAATAATTGAATATAAACAGTCTTCAATAAGAATGATAATTAAATAAAAATTAATTTTAGAATAAACATAATAATTAAATTAAAACAGCCTTCAATAAGAATAATATTTAAATTAAAATTAATTTTAGAATAAGTATAATAATTAAATTAAAACAGCCTTAGAATAAGATTGTTGATTACATTAAAATAAATTATAGAATAAATATAATTAAATTAAAACAGCCTTCAACAAGAATAATAATTAAATTAAAATGAATTTAGAATACATGAAATAAATAAAATTCAAATAGCCTTCAATAAGAATAAGAATAAAATTAAAATCAAATTTAGAATAAATATAATAATTAACTTAAAACAGCCATCATCAAGAATGGTAATTAAATTAAAATTAATATTAGAATAAATATAATGATTAAATTAAAACAGCTTTCAATAAGAATAATATTTAAATTAAAACAGCCTTCAACAAGAATAATAATTAAATTAAAATTAATTTTAGAATAAGTATAATAATTAAATTAAAACAGCCTTAGAATAAGATTGATGATTACATTAAAATAAATTGTAGAATAAATATAATTAAATTAAAACAGCCTTCAACAAGAATAATAATTAAATTATAATCAATTTTAGAATAAATATAAAAGTTAAATTTAAACAGCCTTAGAATAAGAATAATAATATAAGTAAAATGAATTTTACAATAAATTTGATAATTATATCAAAACAGCTTTAGAAAAAGAATGACAATTAAATTAAAATAACCTTCAACAAGATGATAATTAAATTAAAACAGCTTTGAATAAGAATTATAATTATATTAAAATAGCCTTAAATAAAAATCATAATTAAATTAAAATTTAATTTTAGAATAAATATAATAATTAAATTAATAGAGCCTTCATCAAGAATAATATTTAAATTAAAACCAATTTTAGAAAGAATAATATAATTAAATTAAAAGAGCCTTGGAATAAAAATTAATTAAATTAAAATCAAATTTAAATGAATATAATTAAAATTAAAACAGCCTCAGGATAAGAATGATAATTACATTAAAATCAAATTTAGAATAAATATAATAATTAACTTAAAACAGCCTTCATCAAGAATGGTAAATAAATTAAAATTAATTTTAGAATATATATAATAATTAAATTAAAACAGACTTCAACAAGAATGATAATTAAATTGAAACAGCCTCAGAGAAAGACCATTAAATTAAAATCAATTTTAGAATAAATATAATAATTAAATTAAAGTCATTTTTAGATTAACTATAAATAAATTGAAACAGCCTCAGAGAAAGACCATTAAATTAAAATCAATTTTAGAATAAATATAATAATTAAATTAAAGTCATTTTTTAGATTAACTATAATTAAATTAAAACAGCCTTCACTAAGAATGGTAATAAAATTAAAATTAATTTTAAAATAAATATAAAAATTAAAACAGCCTTAGAATAAGAATGATGATTAAATTAAAATAAATTGTAGAATAAATATAATTAAATTAAAACAGCCTTCAACAAGAATAATAATTAAATTAAAATTAATTTTAGAATAAATATAATAATTAAATTAAAACAACCTTAGAATAAGATTAATGATTAAATGAAAATAAATTGTAGAATAAATATAAATTAAAACAGCCTCATAATAAGAATGATAATTAAATTAAAATTAATTTTAGAATAAATATAATAATTAAATTTAAACAGCCTTACAATGAGAATGATTAATAAATTAAAATAGCCTTAGAACAAGAATAATTAAATTATAATCAATTTTAGAATAAATATAAAAGTTAAATTTAAACAGCCTTAGAATAAGAATAATAATATAAGTAAAATGAATTTTACAATAAATTTGATAATTATATCAAAACAGCTTTAGAAAAAGAATGACAATTAAATTAAAATAACCTTCAACAAGATGATAATTAAATTAAAACAGCTTTGAATAAGAATTATAATTATATTAAAATAGCCTTAAATAAAAATCATAATTAAATTAAAATTTAATTTTAGAATAAATATAATAATTAAATTAATAGAGCCTTCATCAAGAATAATATTTAAATTAAAACCAATTTTAGAAAGAATAATATAATTAAATTAAAAGAGCCTTGGAATAAAAATTAATTAAATTAAAATCAAATTTAAATGAATATAATTAAAATTAAAACAGCCTCAGGATAAGAATGATAATTACATTAAAATCAAATTTAGAATAAATATAATAATTAACTTAAAACAGCCTTCATCAAGAATGGTAAATAAATTAAAATTAATTTTAGAATATATATAATAATTAAATTAAAACAGACTTCAACAAGAATGATAATTAAATTGAAACAGCCTCAGAGAAAGACCATTAAATTAAAATCAATTTTAGAATAAATATAATAATTAAATTAAAGTCATTTTTAGATTAACTATAAATAAATTGAAACAGCCTCAGAGAAAGACCATTAAATTAAAATCAATTTTAGAATAAATATAATAATTAAATTAAAGTCATTTTTAGATTAACTATAATTAAATTAAAACAGCCTTCACTAAGAATGGTAATAAAATTAAAATTAATTTTAAAATAAATATAAAAATTAAAACAGCCTTAGAATAAGAATGATGATTAAATTAAAATAAATTGTAGAATAAATATAATTAAATTAAAACAGCCTTCAACAAGAATAATAATTAAATTAAAATTAATTTTAGAATAAATATAATAATTAAATTAAAACAACCTTAGAATAAGATTAATGATTAAATGAAAATAAATTGTAGAATAAATATAAATTAAAACAGCCTCATAATAAGAATGATAATTAAATTAAAATTAATTTTAGAATAAATATAATAATTAAATTTAAACAGCCTTACAATGAGAATGATTAATAAATTAAAATAGCCTTAGAACAAGAATAATTAAATTATAATCAATTTTAGAATAAATATAACAGTTAAATTTAAACAGCCTTAGAATAAGAATAATAATTTAATTAAAATGAATTTTACAATAAATTAAATAATTATATCAAAACAGCTTTAGAAAAAGAATGACAATAAAATAAAAATAAAATTTAGAATAAATATAATAATTAAATTAAAACAGCCTTCAACAAGATGATAATTAAATTAAAACAGCTTTGAATAAGAATTATAATTATATTAAAATAGCCTTTAATAAAAATCATAATTAAATTAAAATTTAATTTTAGAATAAATATAATAATTAAATTAATAGAGCCTTCATCAAGAATAATATTTAAATTAAAACCAATTTTAGAAAGAATAATATAATTAAATTAAAAGAGCCTTGGAATAAAAATGATGATTAAATTAAAATCAATTTTTTAAACAATATAATTAAATTAAAACAGTCTTAGAATAAAAATTAATTAAATTAAAATCAAATTTAAATGAATATAATTAAATTAAAACAGCCTCAGGATAAGAATGATAATTACATTAAAATCAAATTTAGAATAAATATAATAATTAACTTAAAACAGCCTTCATCAAGAATGGTAAATAAATTAAAATTAATTTTAGAATATATATAATAATTAAATTAAAACAGACTTCAACAACAATGATAATTAAATTGAAACAGCCTCAGAGAAAGACCATTAAATTAAAATCAATTTTAGAATAAATATAATAATTAAATTAAAGTCATTTTTAGATTAACTATAATTAAATTAGAACAGCCTTCACCAAGAATGGTAATAAAATTAAAATTAATTTTAGAATAAATATAAAAATTAAAACAGCCTTAGAATAAGAATGATGATTAAATTAAAATAAATTGTATAATAAATATTATTAAATTAAAACAGTCTTCATTAAGAATTGTAATTAAATTAAAATTAATTTTAGAATAAATATAATAATTAAATTAAAACAGCCTTAGAATAAGAATGATGATTAAATTAAAATAAATTGTAGAATAAATATTATTAAATTAAAACAGCCTAATAATAAGAATCATAATTAAATTTAATTAATTTTTGAATAAATATAATAATTAAATTTAAACAGCCTTAGAATGAGAATGATAAATAAATTAAAATAGCCTTAGAACAAGAATAATTAAATTATAATCAATTTTAGAATAAATATAACAGTTAAATTTAAACAGCCTTAGAATAAGAATAATAATTTAATTAAAATAAATTTTACAATAAATTTAATAATTATATCAAAACAGCTTTAGAAGAAGAATGACAATAAAATAAAAATAAAATTTAGAATAAATATAATAATTAAATTAAAACAGCCTTCAAGAAGATGATAATTAAATTAAAACAGCTTTGAATAAGAATTATAATTATATTAAAGTAGCCTTCAATAAAAATCATAATTAAATTAAAATTTAATTTTAGAATAAATATAATAATTAAATTAATAGAGCCTTCAACAAGAATAATATTTAAATTAAAACCAATTTTAGAATGAATAATATAATTAAATTAAAAGAGCCTTGGAATAAAAATGATGATTAAATTAAAATCAATTTTAAAATCAATATAATTAAATTATAACAGCCTTAGAATGAAAATAATGATTAAATTAAAATCAAATTTAAATGAATATAATTAAATTAAAACAGCCTCAGGATAAGAATGATAATTACATTAAAATTAATTTTAGAATAAATCTAATAATTAAATTAAAACAGCAATCAATAACAAGAAAATAATTAAATTAAAATGAATTTAGAATACATGAAATAATTAAAATTCAAATAGCCTTCAATAAGAATAAGAAAAAAATTAAAATCAAATTTAGAATAAATATAATAATTAACTTAAAATAGCCTTAATCAAGAATATTAATTAAATTAAAATTAATTTTAGAATAAATATAATAATTAAATTAAAACAGACTTCAACAAGAATGATAATTAAATTAAAACAGCTTTCAATAAGAATTATAATTAAATTTAAGTAGCCTTCAATAAGAATGATAATAAAATTAAAATTTAATTTTAGAATAAATATAGTAATTAAATTAAAACAGACTTGAATAAGAAGAATTATTAAATTAAAACCAATTTTAGAATAAATATTATAAATTAAAACAGCTTTAGAATAAAAGTGATGATTAAATTAAAGTAGCCTCAGAATAAACATGATGATTATATTAAAATCAATTTTAGAATAAATGTAATAATTGAATATAAACAGCCTTCAATAAGAATGATAATTAAATTAAAATTAATTTTAGAATAAATATAATAATTAAATTAAAACAGTCTTCAATAAGAATAATAATTAAATTAAAACAGCCTTCAACAATAATAATAATTAAATTAAAATTCATTTTAGAATAAGTATTATAATTATTAAAACAGCCTTAGAATAAGATTGATGATTACATTAAAATAAATTGTAGAATAAATATAATTAAATTAAAACAGCCTCATAATAAGAATGATAATTAAATTAAAATTAATTTTAGAATAAATATAATAATTAAATTTAAACAGCCTTACAATGAGAATGATAAATAAATTAAAATAGCCTTAGAACAAGAATAATTAAATTATAATCAATTTTAGATTAAATATTATAATTAAATTAAAACAGCCTTAGAATAAGAATGATGATTAAATTAAAGTCAATTTTAGAATGAATATAATGATTAAATTAAAACAGCCTCAGAGAAACAATGACCATTAAATTAAAATCAATTTTAAAATAAATATAATAGTTAAATTTAAACAGCCTTAGAATAAGAATAATAATTTAATTAAAATGAATTTTACAATAAATTAAATAATTATATCAAAACAGCTTTAGAAAAAGAATGATAATTAAATTAAAATTCATTTTAGAATAAGTATAATAATTATTAAAACAGCCTTAGAATAAGATTGATGATTACATTAAAATAAATTGTAGAATAAATATAATTAAATTAAAACAGCCTTCAACAAGAATAATAATTAAATTAAAATTAATTTTAGAATAAATATAATAATTAAATTAAAACAACCTTAGAATAAGATTAATGATTAAATGAAAATAAATTGTAGAATAAATATAATTAAATTAAAACAGCCTCATAATAAGAATGATAATTAAATTAAAATTAATTTTAGAATAAATATAATAATTAAATTTAAACAGCCTTACAATGAGAATGATTAATAAATTAAAATAGCCTTAGAACAAGAATAATTAAATTATAATCAATTTTAGATTAAATATTATAATTAAATTAAAACAGCCTTAGAATAAGAATGATGATTAAATTAAAGTCAATTTTAGAATGAATATAATGATTAAATTAAAACAGCCTCAGAGAAACAATGACCATTAAATTAAAATCAATTTTAAAATAAATATAATAGTTAAATTTAAACAGCCTTAGAATAAGAATAATAATTTAATTAAAATGAATTTTACAATAAATTAAATAATTATATCAAAACAGCTTTAGAAAAAGAATGACAATTAAATTAAAATCAAATTTAGAATAAATATAACAATTAAATTAAAGTAACCTTAGAATAAGTATAATAATTAAATTAAAATCAATTTTAGAATAAATATAATAATTAAATTAAAACAGCCTTAG
Source organism: Tachypleus tridentatus (assembly GCF_004210375.1). NCBI lineage: Eukaryota > Metazoa > Arthropoda > Merostomata > Xiphosura > Limulidae > Tachypleus > Tachypleus tridentatus. The sequence goes on from NC_134837.1 coordinate 267,497,470, forward strand.
AATAAGAATGGTGATTAAATTAAAATCTATGGTAGAATAAATATAATTAAATTAAAACAAGCTCAGAATAAGAATGATAATAAATTAAAATTAATTTTAGAATAAGTATAATAATTAAATTAATCAGCCTTAGAATAAGAATGATAAATAAATTAAAATAGACTTAGAGAAACAATGACCATTAAATTAAAATCAATTTTAGAATAATATGATAATAAAATTAAAACAGCCTTAGAGAAAGAATGACCATCAAATTAAAATCAATTTTAGAATAAATATAATAATTAATTTAAAACAGCCTTCAATAAGAATTATAATTAAATTAAAATCAATTTTAGAATAAATGTAATATTTAAATTAAAATAACCTTAGAATAAGAATGATGATTAAATTAAATCAATTTTAGAATAAATATAATAATTAAATTAATATAGCCTTTGAATAAGAATGATAATTAAATTTAAACAATTTTAGAATAAATATATTAATATGAAAACAGTTATAGATATGTATAATAATTAAAACAGTTTCAGAATAAGTATAATAATCAAATGAAGAAGCTTCAAAATAAATATAATATTGGAACTTGAAACAGTTTTAGTACAGATTCATTCAAGTCGAATTGGAGGGTAATGATGACAAACAGAACGACAGCAGCAACAATAAACATTTGACACGTGTGTGTTCAGTAATAAACGTTTAATTCTTGTACATTACAGAATGTACATATTCCATCTTCAGCAAGTTGTATTGATCACGATACATTATGTATATTATTAAGTTAAAACATTTTATTAAAATTAAGATACAAAATAAAAGAATGAAATAAACAAATAAACAAAGGGTAGGTTGATACACCATTATTATACAAGAACGTGTAGGTTAGTACCCCAGAATTATACAAGCATTCTGAACAGCGAACAGACTTAACTGTGATGAAGTTGTGTTATTATTTAAAGCTTAGAGCTCATTTATAACAGATGAATTTTCTTAATTAAAATTGAGTACTGGATGATCCAAATGAGGTCACTTTGAAATTCATAATCAAGACAGGTGCAGAGATGCCAACTATTTCAAATGACTGAGCGTAATGATTGTAGACAGAGCCCTTTATCATGGTTACTGGGCATGACCTATGTCTCTAAGCTGTTGATTATTATATTAGTATTATTATAACTATTATTATTTATTACTGCTATAGATTGCTCATTTATGACTGTGATTTGTGTATTTAATAAATAAATTTAATAATTGTTTTGAAATTCTTACTCGTAAATGTTGTTATCTGCATCGTTTTTGTCTTTCAAGCACAAACATGATTATCGCAAGTAGCTATTTGGACTATGTCTTTTATTTATTATCAAAATTTATTTTATCTCACTAGAAATTTTCTCTTCACCCCTTTCAAGCCCCGGGGAACAATTTATCACTTCATTGTATATGCCTATATAATACATAATAATTTGGGAGTTGCAACAAGTCGTAATATTTGTCTGTATGAGCGTATAGTCGTAATGTATACACCAAAATTGTAATGATTACGCTCAAATCGTAATGGTTGGCATCTCTGCAGGTGGTTGGTATTTTCAATATGTGTGTGTGTGTGAATTATGAAGTCTGGAAGATTTGATATTTTTTACCAATATATAAATTTGTGTATCTAATAATTTATCCTGTTTGATATAGCTTGCTGAAGTTGGAATATGTATATTACCAACTGTTCATCTATAATCATTCATAATCTTTAATACTTCAGTCAGATCTCACTAACTCTTCTTTTCTCAAGAGAAAACAGTCTGAGAGATTTCAACCTCTCCTCATATGAAAACACTTCCATCCCAGGCTCCATTTCAATAATACTCCTCTGAACCCTTGCCCTCCAGTGGCACAGTGGTATGTCTGTGCACTCTAGAAACAAGGTTTTGATACCCTTAGTGGACAGAACACAGATATCCCATTGTGTTGCTTTCCACTTAATTTCAAATAATCAATTAATTATTCAACTCTGAACCATTTCCATCAATCCAGTGTCTTTGTTAATGTAAGGAGCCCCAAACTGAACAATATTCTAAATGTAGTCTAACCAGTGACATTTACAATAAAATTATAACTCTCTTAGTCTTGTATTCAATATTTCTCTAGATACAACCTAAGATCCTATTTGCCCAACCACTAACAACAGCTCAATACTTTACAGAATGATTGACTATTACACCAACATTCCTTTGTAACACAATTAATTCTATTCCTATTCAAATTATTATAACCCACATGCATTATGTTACGTTTATCACATTTAATTCCTATCAACCATTTATTTACTAAATGATTTAAATCCTTTTGTAAATCAGCAGCATCCTCTTCACAGACAGCAACACTTAAAGCCAAGACCTTAATATCATAAGCAAACTTAAGTAATTTATTGACTGTTCTTTCATCTATGCCATTAATGTAAATCAAAAAATAGCAAAGGTTCTTAGACTGAGTTCTAAGGTACATCACTTGTAACATTAATCATGTTTGACTGAACTTTGGGGCACATCACTTGTAACATTAATCATATTAGACTGAACTCTGAGGTACATCACTTGTAACATTAATCATGTTTGACTGAACTCCATTTATAACACCATCTGCTTTCTTCTTTCAAGCCACTCTTCTATCCAATTAGTTAACTTATCTCCCACACCTTTAAGGAGAAGTTTCTTTACAAGCTTACTACGTGGCACATTCTAAAATGATTTCTGAGACTCCAGATATACCAAATCTACACCATTACCTACATGTGTATTTGCAATAACCTTTTTAAAAAAAAGTCAAAATATATGTAAGGCAAAATTTTCTCTCAGTGAAACCATGCTGACTAACCAATAAAATTCTAAACTTAGATCAATAATTTTGTAAAACAAATTTTAACAGACTTTCCAAAACGTTTCCAACAACTGATGTAAGAGTAATGGGTCTATAATTACTTGGATATATTTTATCACCTACTTTAAAAATAGGGTTACTTTAGCTAACTTCCAATCTTCTGGTACCTGTCCTCTTTTCAAGGACTGACAAAGATAGCAGTGAGTGGCTCATATGTCCAATATTTAACCTCTTTCAAAACCCTTGGGGAAATATTATCTGTCCCAGGAAACTTATTCTTTTTAAACTTTCATTCCATTTATCAACTGTTCAAGTTTTGAAATACTACTCGAATTTTCAATAGAAAAACCAAAGAAAAAGCAAATTTTAATAGCTCAGCCATCAGATACTAGCCTTCCTTTATTACCCCTCAAGGATCCTACCCAATTTTAACATTTTGTTTACATGTAATGTATTTTAAGAAATCTTGTTAAATTTTAGATTTTCTGCCAACCTTTTTTCATAGATCCTCTTTGATGCCCTAATTTTCAGTTTCACCAACTTACTTGATATTCTATAATCTTTTAAATCTCTTGTCCTACCAGTTTGTTCTAATTTGTTATGATTGTGTTTAATTTTATTTCATTTTAAAAGAACATATGTTTTTAACTTGTTGTGACCTTTTTCTTTCTATAAAAAATATGTTTACCTTGAGTATTTAAACTTTTATCATTACAACGTTTCACTACAATCAGTGTCTACAAATAACACAGCTGTCCAGTTCACAACAGATAATTCTTGTTTCACCCCCTTCAAAATTTATTTTTTGAAATTTTTAATCAGAATATCATTATTACTTATCATCATATTTAACAGAATCAGATGTTCCACAATTTCAACTATTTCTATATTTGAGTTCAACAATAAATCTAAAATAGCATTACTTCTAGTCAGTTCCTTAACTGATAAGTGAAGAAAGCCATCCCTCATCGTTTTACTGTAGTATTTCTCAATCTGTATGCCTGAAATTAAAATGACCTATAATTATAACTTCAATAAGAGCTGAAATCTTAACCTTATTGTAAAGTTTCTTACTACTTTTTATCAGTAACATTTGTTGGTTTGTAACTAATTCTCACTAAAAGCCTTTTTCTTTTATATCTAAGAGAAACCCAAATAAATTAAATATTTTCTATTTCTGTTATCTCTAATATCTTCAACCTCAACAGGATGTAACTCACACTTTACATATGAAGCAACTCTTACCTCTCTTGAATAAGTATACTAACTAAATTAAAATAGCTTTAAAATAAGTATAATAATCTTTAACTTTTCATCATAATTCACAAACGGAAAACCTTCGCCATTTTCTGATTATTATATCTCTATTGAGTCATCTAGCGTCGTTTTTTTGAACCTATAAATTGGAAACAAACCTCAAACAAAACATAGAATTTGCTTTCTTCTTTGGATAACTTATATTTGAAATCCATTTACCAAATTCGTTTTTATGGTTTCAACTTCTAGAAATGGACAGATTACCACCTAAGATGGAATGTTTCTGATTTCAACGGAATTACAGTTATCCGTGTACCGGCAAGTCAAGTGTGGAGACCGGACATCCTCCTTCACAACAAGTAGGACACATTAACTCTCGATAACCTAAGTCAAATCTATTGTTTTGTCCTTCTTAATTATGTCATGCCATAACACAATATGTTCACAGTAGGACACATTAACTCTCGATAACCTAAGTCAAATCCAGTGTTTTGTCCTTCTTAATTATGTCATGCCATAACACAATATGTTCACAGTAGGACACATTAACTCTCGATAACCTATGTCAAATCCATTGTTTTGTCCTTCTTAATTATGTCATGCCATAACACAATATGCTCATGTATAATACGTCAAACTCCAGTTATAATATTACTAAGTACATCTGTATTGACATTATTTTGGAACCATACCATGTCGTTACAGTCCATATCACCACATCCAGTCATGATCTGCCTGATAACCGTGATTCTTGAAAATAGTCATAAAGTAACCTCTTTTTTTGCTGAATAACACGTTGTGAAACTATCATGTCGAAAGCCCACTACTGCTCCCTGTGTGGTTTCCATAACTCATCTACTATACCAGTACAGTGGTTTCCTAGAGTACTTTTAAACAGTGTGATCACAAATAAATCCATAAGTAACTTGGTCAACAAGGATTAGCATGAACAAGTGTTTCATTCATTCTTCAGTTCCTTGAAGCATAGGTCAATTAAAGTGATATTTCGTGGAACAACTTGTGTACAAGTGACTTGTATTGTTTTCTCAAATGGAAATCCTTCTTATTTATATTACTTACCCATTGTCTTGGTAATATGGGATACGTTTTCCATTGACCATTGTGTTCAATGATTGTCGCACATTTTAAGATATCGCCCTTTTTGTATCACAGTTGTGGTATGACTTCTGATAGGCCTCTTTCTTGATGATCCTGGTTTTCCAAGATGATCCATATTCCTTTCTTTTTCAATTTCATTAATTACAAGAGGTTTCTCCCTCTTGAAAATTCTAAATATCTCACCTGATCCCACCTTTATTATTTAAGTACATGTATTTTTTTGTCAGAAAGATATCAAATATCATTCGCAAGAGAGATCGATTTTCGCTGCCGTCACTCTACCCACAAAACGCCAAACAATGTGTGGTTGTCACGTGACTTGCCGACTTGCATATTTACAACCATGCCACTACAATTCAACATTCTGTATGTATGATGTAATGTCATATGATAACAAGTAGAATATGGTATAAAGTAAAAACTTTTGTCTATCAGCTGATACCTATTATATATACTGTTAGTAGCGAGTCATTGAAATAGTAAATAAGTAACTCTTAATACATGTGTACCGTGTTTAAACATGCTGGACTGTAGAAATACAAACAGTTAGAGGAAGAAACAGAATTACATATAAATACGATCAGTTTAACTTGAATCCAGATACAACAGAGTAGCTCAAGAGTTGGCGGAGGGTGGTGATGATTAGCTGTCTTCTCTCTAGTCTTACACTGTTAAATTAGGGAGGGCTAGCGCAGATAGCTCTCGTGTAGCTTTGCGCGAAATTCAAAAACAAACAAATAAACTCACCGGTGACTTGGTGGAAAGTCTGAGTATTACGAACGCTAAACATCAGGTCTTGGAACCTGCCTTAGACAGAGGACATAGAGCAAGTGAATTTTGTAGTATTAGAGACTGTTAAAATAATCTCTGATCTACTTTCTTTGGTTAAAATTTGAGAGTTTTTATACTATCCGCAGATCACCTTTACCTAACCTCTCAGAATGATATAATTTCAAACCTTTTTCCTTATTTTCAGCGTCGGAGTAGAACAGACATTGGACATACTTAATACAAACGTCATTGTGAAACACACGGGGGAAGTAAAGTGGCTCTGGAGAGCTCTGTTCAAAAGTTCCTGTTCTATTGACATCGAGTGCTTCCCGTTTGACATCCAGTACTGCCCAATGAGGTTCCTTTCTGGAGCTTATGATGGCTTACAGGTAGGATGAAACAGATAGTATATCAAAAGTTCTGATTAAAAGTAAACTATTTGTGTACACTACAGTAAGAATATATATATATATATATATATATATATATATAACTTACTACAAGTACATAAGGTACTAAATATGGATACAGTTACATACATTCATATATTAACAATAGTATACAAGTAGCATGACATACGAAAACATTAAATATGGATTTACTTATAACCCTTTGTATATTAAAAATAGTATATATGTAACATCACACAACATACAAAAATATTTAACATTGATATATTTATAAATATTCATGTATTAACAATAGTATATATCTAACATCACACAACATACGAAAACATTAAATATGGATATATTTCTAAACATTCATATATTAACAACATATTACTATCATCACAGAACATACCAAATCATTAAACATAGATATAATTATAAACTTTCATATATTAACAAGAGCATATATCTAACATCACAGAACATACTAAAACTTTAAACATGAATATACTTACAAACAATCATATTTTAACAATAGTATTTATCTAATATAGCATAATATACAACAACATTAAAAAACGATATACCTATAAACCTTTATATATTAACAGTAGTATATATATAACATCACACAACGTACCAGAACATCAAACAAAGATATATTTATAAACCTTCACATATTAACAACAGCATATTTTTAACATCACACAACATACTAAAACATTAAATAGTGATATATTTATAAACCTTCATATATTAACGACAGCATACATTTAAAATCATACAACATACCACAACACTAAATTTGCATATATTTATAAACCTTCATTCATTCACAATAGTGTATATCTAACATCACGCAACATACCAAAACATTAAATATGGATGTATTTATAACCCTTTATCTATTAAGAATTGTATGTATCTAACGTCATACAAAATAACACAATGTAAAACAAGGATATATTTATAAACCTTCATGATTTAATAATATACTCTTCAAAAAAAGAAACGCAAAAGGCAAAATTTGAGACATATTGTTAACAAGTTTATTCCGAGTAGTTCTGTATGACAAGTGTGAAACTTTGCACATTCACTGCTGAACATCCAAAGTCTGCAAAGGCGAAGTCCACGCTCACTAGTTGAAGTTTAACGTCACTCAACGTCAATAACGAGTATGCCCCCCGTGAGCATCAATAACTGCTTGGCATCTCCTGCCCATGGAAGCGATGAATGACGAATCACATCCTGTGGAATGGCTATCCACTCAGCCTGCAAAGCTGCTGCAAGCTGAGGTATAGTCTGAGGTTAAGATTGTCGCCGTCGCAGACGTCGGTCCAACTCGTCCCAAAGATGTTCAATGGGGCTTAAATCTGGTGATCTGGAGGGCTAGGGAAGAACGTTGATGTTGTGGTGTCTCAAGAAGACAGTGGTGAGTCGGGCTGTGTGAGGACGGGCGTTGTCATGTTGAAAAACGTCGTTGACGTTCACCATGATGGGTTGCACATGGAACCTAAGAATCTCGTCGACGGTTGCGTACGATCTGATCGGAAATCCTACGCAGCCCTGGTATGGTTGAGGCAGTAGACGTCGCAGTGGTGGTCCTATCCCGAAGGTGACGTAACCGGATGTAGCGATCTTGTGCGGGCGTGGTCACACAAGGTCTGCCAGATCGTGGACGGTCACAAGTTGATCCATGTTGTTAGTGACGATTCCATAGCCTTGTGATGGTGCTTGGGAGACATTCACAGCTCTGGCAACATCTGATTGAGATTCGCCTGCTTCCAAGCGAGCAATGGCGTTGTTGCGTTGTGCTTCAGTCAGTCTTGGCGTAACTGTATTGCGTGTCGGTGGCTGAATACTGAGCTATGGAAACCGAGAACCCGTCACTTTTATAGGGATTTTGCACATTTTGCACTTGCAGAACATGCAGATCTCTCAAACAAATTTATTGGACACGAATGCGTTTTGGGGAAAAATCCGATGTTTTCCTCTGTTTTCAAAGTGGAAACTTTTATTGTCATTTTGGTCTGACAATCAGTGCATTAACACGTGTAACATCACATACTCTGAGCTTGTAACGTTATGACATATATTTTTCTTTAAAATAACAAAAATATCCCTTTTGCATTTCTTTTTTTGAAGAGTATAGTATATAGCTAACATCACACATCGTACCAAAACATTAAACAGGGATATATTTACAAACCTTCATGTCTTAATAATAGTATGTATCTAACATCATACAACATACCAAAACATTAAACTCTGATATATTTATTAACTTTCATGTTTAAACAATAGTATTTATCTAACATCACAGAAATTACCAAAAAATGAATATATCTATAAACCTTTGTGAATTATCAATAGTATACGTGTATATATATAATATCATTCAACATATCACAATATTAAAGAAGTATATACCAATAAACTTTCATCTTTTAACAATAATATATATCTATCATAACACAATGTATCGAAATTTAAACGTGGATGTATTTATAAATCTTCATCTATTAAGAATAGTTTATATCTAATGTCACACAACATACCACAATATTAAACAATGATATATTCACGAACCATCATGTATTAACAACAGAATATATCTAACGTCACACGAGATACCAAAACATTAAACAAGGATATATCTATTGACCTTTACATATTATGAATAATATATATTCAACATCACACAACGTACAAAACCATTAAACAAAGATATATTTATCAACCCTCATATACTAACAATACCATATTTCTAGCCTCACATCATGTACCAAAATATAAAACATGGATGTATTTATAAATCTTCATCTATTAATAATAGTATATATCTAACATCACACGACATACCGCAACATAAAACTTGCACATATTTATAAACCTTTATTACAAACAATAGTATGTAGCTAACAGCACACAACGTACCAAAACATTAAACAAAGATATATTTATAAACCTTCATCTGTTAAAGATATAACATTTCTACCATCACACAACTTACCAAAACATTAAACATGGATATATTTATAAACCTTCATATGTTAACAACAACATAAATCTAGTATCGCACAATATACGAAAACATTCAACATGGGTATATTTATAAACCTTCATGTATTAACAATTTCATAGTGTTCATATTTTCCCTATTAAATTCTAAAAAAAAAAATCTATTTTATTTTTATTTTCCCTTTTCTTATTTTCATTATTCGAAACTCTACTCAAATAAGTGGTTGAGTCTAAGAACGCAATACTTTTCTTTATGTTCATTGGTCTTAAGATTCTGGCCAGCAGTTTTTTATAAAATGTCATGTATTAACAATAGAATATATCCAACTTCACACAACATACCACAAATAATAAACAAGGATATATTTATAAACATTCATGTATTAACAATACCATATATTTAACATCCTACAACATACTAATATTAAACATGGATATATTCATAAACCTTCAAGTATTAACAACAGGATATTAACAACATCACACAACATACCTAGACATTAAGTATGGAGATATTTCTTAACTTTCACATATTAACAATAGTATATATCTAACATCACACAACGTACTAAAACATTAAAGAAAGATATATTTATAAATCCTCATGTATTAACAATAGAATATAAGTATCATCCCACGACATAAAGACTTTAAACAAGGATATATTCCTAAACTTTCACATATTAACAATGGTATATATCAAAGATCACACACCATAACAAAATATTAAACAAGGACATATTTCATAAACATTCATGTATTAACAAAGTGCATATCTAACATCAAACACATTCTAAAACATTAAACAAGAATACATGAAACAAGAATACATGTATAAACCTTTATATATTTACAACAGCATATATCTAACATCACAAAACATACCAAAACCTTAAACATAGATGTATTCATTAATCTGCATGTATTAACAATAGCATCTATCACCACTCAACATACCACACTGTTAAATAGGGATATATTTATAAGCTTCCATGTATTAACAATAGTATGTATTTAACATCACACAACGTACCAAAACATTAAACAAAGATATATTTATAAGCTTTCATGTATTAACAATAGTATGTATTTAACATCACACAACGTACCAAAACATTAAACAAAGATATATTTATTAACCTTCATATATTAACAACAGCATATTTTTTACATCACACAACTTACCAAAACATTGAACAAAGATATATTTATTAACTTTCATATATTAACAGCAGGATATTTCTTACATCACTTAATTTACCAAAACATTAAACAAAAATATATTTGTTAACTTTTATGTATTAAAAATAGTATATATTTAACATCACACAACGTACCAAAAGATTAAAGAAAGATATATTTATAAATCCTCATCTATTACTAATAGTATAAATATAACATGATACAACATACGAAACATTAAACATGGATATATCTATAAACATTCATGTATTAACAATAGTATATTTTCAACATCACACAACGTACCAAAACATTAAACGAAGATGTACTTATAAACCTTCATATATTAGCAATAGCATATGTCTAGCGCCACACAACATACCAAAACAATGAAATTGGATATATTTATAAATCTTTATGTACTAACAATACTATATATAACATCACACAATATACCACAACAAACCAAAATATTTGACATAGATATATACAAACATTCATGAATTAGCAACAGTGTGTCTCTAACATCACACGATACACCAAAACATTAAATATGGATATATTTTTAAACCTATAACTATTAACAGTAGTATATTTCTATCATCACACAACATACAAACATTAAACATGTATATATTTATAATTTTCTTATATATTAACAGTTGTGTATATCTAACATCACATAATATTCGCAAGCCTTAATCACATATATATTTATAAACATTCATATTTTACCAATAGTATATATCAAACATCACAGTACATACCAAAACGTTAAACATGGTTATATTTATAAACTTTCATATATCAACGGTTGTATATATCTAACGTCACACAAGATATCAAAACTTTAAACATGGATATATTTATTGTCCTTCACATATGAAAAATAGTATATACCTAACATCACACAACGTACCAAAACATTAAACGTGGATAAATTTATGAACCTTTATATATTTAACAACAGCATATACCTAATATCATACAACATACCAAAACATTAAACATAGATCCATTCATAAAATTTCATGTATTAATAATAATATATATGTATCATTGCAAAACAACAAACATTAAACATGGATATATTCATAAACAGTCAGTTATGTATTGAAAATAGTATATATCTAAAATCACACAACATACAAAAATATTAAACAATGATATATATATTAACCTTCATGTATAAACAATAATTTATATCTAACATTATACAACGTAATAAGACATAAAACATGGATAATTTTATAAACCTTCTTGTATTAACAATAGCATATATATCTAACATCAGAAAAGAAACCAAAATATTAAACATCGATACATATATACCTTCATATATTAACAATAGTATATATCTATCATTACAGAACATACAAAAACTTAAACATAGATATATTTATAAACATTCATCTATTAACAGTAGCATGGTTCTCACATCACGTCACATAACACAACATTAAACATGGATGTATTTATGAACTTTGATTAAAAATAGTATATATCTAACATCACACAACATACGTAAACATTAAACATTAATATATTTATAAACCTTTATGTATTCCCATTAGTATATATCTAACATTACACAACAGGCCAAAACTTCAAACATGTATTAAAAATAGAATATATCTAACATCACACACGATACACCAAAACATTATACAAGGATATATTTATAAACCCTCATGTATTAACAGCAGTATATATCTAATATAACATAACATTCCAAAACATTAACCATGGGTATATATATATATATAAGCCTTAATATATTATCAATAGTATATATCTAATATCACACAACGTACAAACATTAAACATGGATATATTGACAAAACCCACGTATTAACACTAGTATATATCTAACATCACACAATATAGCAAAACATTAAACATGCATATATTTATAAACCTTCATGTATCAACAATAATGCATATCTAACATCAAAGAATATACTATTATTAATACATGATGGTTTATCAATAAATCAAGGATTAGTGTTTTGGTATGTTCTTTAATTGATACATTTATAAAATTTTATGTATTAACAAAAGTATATATTTAACATCATACAATATACCACAACATTAAAAATGCATATATTTATAAACATTCATGTATAAACAGTTATGTAATCTAACACCACACAACATTTCCAATTTTTAATCATAGATATATTTATAAACCTTCACATATTAACAATAGTATATTTTTAACATCACACAACATACCTAATTTTTCGTGATGACGAGAAAACCGACTTGTTAAAAAAACAGAAGGTCGAAACTTTGTTCGCTCCTCTACATAGAGATTTCTCTACCTCTAACAGTCTTTTTCATATTTTCCTAATTTTTAATCAGAGATATATTTATAAACCTTTATATATTAACAACAGCATAGATCTAACATCACACAACATACCAAAACATAAAACATGAATCTATTCATAAACCTTTATGTATTAACAATAATATATTTCTATCAATGCACAACATACAAGCATTAAACACGGGTATATTAATGAACTAAATGTATTAAAAGTATCGTACGTCTAACATCACACAACGTACCAAAACATTATACATGGATACACTTATAAACCTTCAAGTATTAATAATAGTATATATCTAACAACACAAGACATACCAAATTACCCCTCTGTGTAGATTCCTGTATGTGGTGAGGGGACCTCCCAGAGAAGGTTCTGTTCTTTCTGGTTACCTCCTCTGGGATCTAAACATCCACCCACGTGTTTGCCGTGCGTGACGACTCGTAAAGGGGAGGAGAGGATCCTGGTGGTTGAGGGGTCCAACCTTAACACACCACTTTGACCTTGAATTCCTGTAGTCGGGCGACTTTAAGGTGGCCCCCACTGGGTCAATCGGCTGGTTTACTTGAGCTAGGGTCAACCAAGTACCACTGTTGGATGTTCTCAACAGGTTTTGTGGATGTTGTATCTGATGCTGTTGTTTGGGTATAGTGCTCACGGAACCCTGGCGTTGCTGCATAGTCCTTGTTTGACATTGTTGTGCGTCCCGTCGTAGGGCTCCATGGTGGGTGGGTCAGTGGGCACCGAAGTTTCCCTTTTTTTCATTATGGATACTCCAATTAAAAATCTCAATAAAATAGTGAAAAAAACAGTCAATAGGTAAACGACCACGTCTTCAAGATTCTAAGCAGCAATCCTCACCATCTGTACCTCATTTTATTATATTGCATTCAGTTTCAGACAAACCTTTAAGGCAAATGTCTCCAATTTTCATTCATAAGGGACTACAAGGATTTGCCGGCTCTCCAGAGAGATCTGTCTGCACTCCCACTGTAGTAGTGAAACGAAGCGCAGCAGCATATGTCGTAGATAAAGTGGTGGATAGCAACTTGCAAGCCTCAGGATGAGTAATGTTATGAATCGTTTTCAAACGGTTCACATTTTTTTCTTCCAACCTTTTAAGGCCAGAACGAAAGTAGGACGGTTGCGAGCCATTGCAATTGACGCACTCGTTGGCATCATGGTCCTTGCCACTACAATAAGCACACGTCAAGGAACCACGAAATGATGTCTTAGAGTTACCGAAACACTGACACTGTAAATATTGGAGAGGGTTTGGAATGTATGGCCGTGCTCTGCAATTAAGAAAACCTATCTTGATGATGGCAGGTTAATGTGATGACGTAAATGTGAGAATGAGGAGATTGTTCGGCACCATAATTCCATCTTTGAGAGTAGAGATGTACCTACTCTCAAAGTAGCTGCATCTGATGACATATTGGTGAAAACATCCACAACTCAACACAGAAAACTCCTCTTTCATTCAAAGGCAATTGGGGATATACCTATTGATGTTACACCTCATGCTACTTTGAATTCATCACAAGGAGTTATTGTTGAGAGAGATTTGAAGAACATCTCAGAGTCAGAGATTCTCGCTGATCTCTCCACCCAAGGAGTTTCTGCAGTGCTGCTGCGCTTCGTTTCACTACTACAGTGGAAGTGCAGACAGATCTCTCTGTGTCTCAAAAAAGTCGTTCTCAAAACAAATGAAAAGTCTTTTCACCTCCGTGTTTAAAACGGTTGATCAATCATCTTCAAAACCCATCTCTGTCCCATCCATACATTTCAACAGATACCAAGATCCACTTCCTTTGGGTTTGGGTTCAAGCATTTTTGTGGGTACATCTCCCACCCCATGATCCAAAACGATCTTTCGTTCACGTCCTCAGTCGCAGGAATCCTCTTCCTACAACAAAGACCTGCCCAATCGACCTAGGGCAGGATCCATGGAAGTCGATAGACCTTGCTCGAATAAAGAGAGTAGAGAAAAAAGACGTGGTCGTAAACAGAAGGGTTCTCCACCCAATTCACCTACACATAAATAAAAATTGTCACCTTGATACAATGGAACTGTCGAAGTTTACGTTCTAATCTGAATGACATCAAAACACTGATTGCTTCCTACCATCCTGTATGTCTCTCCTCACCGGGAACATTTCTGAAACCTGCCAATACAGTCACCTTTTGGCACTTTTCTTTGTACAGAAATGATAGGCTGTGTGATGGAAGAGTGCATGGAGGGGTGGCACTGTTGGTTGATCAGCATTTGCCCACTCTGTCTTTACCACTCAATACACCCTTGGAGGCTGTAGCCATTCGTGTTTTCTTGGGTCATACCATCACTGTTTTTCTCTCTATCTGTCCCCTGGAGAGACATATGATCAATCAGACTTTGATGCTCTCGTTGAATAGTTGCCGTCTCCCTTTCTAATCCTGGGGGACTTCAATGGACATCATCCCCTCTGAGTAAGTGCTGATATCGACAGGAAGGATTGCTCCATAGAGTGTATGCTCTTTGATCACAACTTTTCTCTTTTCAATACTGGTTCTTGTACTCATTTCCATGCGCCTAGTCAGTCCTTTACTGCTACTCATCTCTCAGTTTGCTCTCCTTCACTATTCTCCCATTTTTCTTCAAGGGTTGACAATAATCCACGAGGCAGTGATCATTTTCCTATAATCTTGAGAGATTGGCCATGGTCGATTCCAGCTAACCCGTGTGCCCCAGTGGAAGCTGGATCAAGCAAACTGACTCTTTTTCACTGCTCTCGCAGAACTTGATCCTGCCATTGTCTGTAAGCCATCAACAGATGACTGTGTGGCAGCAGTAACTAACTGTATTACACAAGCAGCTGCTCAATGTATTCCTAAAACCTCAACACGTTTTCCACGATATCCTCGTCTTTGGTGGAATCCTGTCTGCCACATGGCACGGAAAGCTCAAAAACGGAACTGGGATACTTTTCGTAGGTATCCCACACTCTCGCACCGCATTGCTGTCCAGCAGATCCGTGCATATGCTCGGTGGGTAAGATGTCAAAGCTAGAAGAAATCTTGGATTAAGTTCGCAACCAGCATATCTTCTACTACCAGTTCCAAAGTCATACGGGACAATATTCGAAAGGTCAGTGGGCAGTATAATTCCGTCCCCCTTTCGATCTTGCTCTCTGATGGCCAGAAAGCAACTGATACCTTCAGTGAAAGCTTTTGCCGGGTATCTAGCACTTCTGCTTCTTCCTCATCTTCTTTGCCATCAAGACTCGGGCAGAGCGTTCACCTCTTTCCTTTCGAACTGACTGTCTCTTTGACTATAATCGTCTCTTTACACTGGTGAAACTCAAACTGGCCCTTCACTGGTCTGGCAGAACTTCGGTTGGACCTGATGATGTCACTATGAAATGCTGCACCATCTACCTGCTGCTTCTCTTACTATTCTTCTGCTTATTTTTAACCTGACCTGGCAGGAGGATGCCTTTCCTGATGCCTGGCACCAGGCTATTGTCCTACCTTTCTTTAAGACTGGGAAGGATCCCAAGATTCCTTGAAACTACCGTCCAATTGCTTTGACGAGCTGTCTCTGTTAGATCTTAGATAGGATGGTTAATGCTCATATTGTTTGGTTCCTCGAATCAAACAACCTCCTCTCGCCCACCCAGTGTGGGTTCCGACGACAGCACTCCACCACAGACCACCTAATTCATCTTGAAACATCAATCAGAGAAGCATTTCTCAAACGACAACATCTTGTATCAGTATTCTTTGACATTGAGAAGGCTTATAGTTCAACATGGAGGCATGGAATTTTGCGAGACCTCCATATATATGGGTTACGTGGCCATTTGGCTATTTTTATTAAACCTTTTTTAATGGACAGGAGATTCCAAGTGGTGTGGGTTCGATACTTTTCCGTTCTTTTCTACAGCAACTTGGAGTCCCACAGGGTTGTGTTTTGAGTGTCACACTTTTCAGTATAAATATTAATGCCATCACTGAACAACTCCCTCTCACTGTTGCAAACGGGCTCTATGTTGACGACTTTCACATCTCGTGTCGGTTGTCGAACATGATGTATATTGAGCATCAGCTACAGACTGCCCTCAATCGTGTACTGAAGTGGATCATGGTGAACGGTTTTAACTTCTCTCTCTCTTGAACAGTTTCCATACACTTTTGCCACCAACGGGGTATTCACCCTGATCCTGAACTCTTTATCAACAAAGGTATGCTACTTGTGGTCCCCGAGGTAAAGTTCTTGCGGCTTATCTTTGACCCTAAGCTTACCTTCATACCACACTTAAAGTAGTTATGGGTCAAATGCACAAGAGCACTGAACATCCTCTGTGTCCTCTCTACCACCAGTTGGTGAGCGGATCGATGTTCTATGTTAAAGATATATCGTGTTGTTATTCGATCGAAATTCGACTATGGATTACTGGTCTATGGCTCTGACCATATTGTCGGCCTTAAAGATACTGCACCCTATTCATGATCAAGGACTTTGGCTCAGCACTGGGGCTTTACGCATTTCCCCAGTTCAGAACTCGTACATAGAGTCTCATGAGCCTTCTTTTCAGCTCAGCTGTTTGCAACTGTCTTTACTATATGCTTTTAAACTTCGTTCCTTACCAAAGCATCCCACCTGGGGCTGTGTTTTCCTTCCTCGGTTGGCCGTACTTTTTCAGAACAGACGATCTGCCATTGCTCCTTTTGGCCTTCGTATTCAGGCGCAGTTGGATGATTTGGGTCTGTCCTTGGATAATATTGCTGTATCCTCTGGTCAGTCCATCCCACCAAATGTGTCCATCCTCAAATGTGACCTGTCTTTAAGTCATCTGAGAAAAGTAGACACTCCCGATTGGAAATACTGCCTTTTATTTTCTGAATATCTTTCGAACCATCCTTCCATACCTATTCATACAGGTGGTTCGAAATCAGGTGACTGTACTGGCTCTGCCATGGTTTGTTGTGGTTCGTTGGTTGCACGCAGAATCCCCTCAACAGCTTCTGTGTTCACTGCTGAACTATACGCCATTTCTCTTGCCCTGGATCACGTAGAGGTTAAGCAGTACTCAAACTGCACTATTTATACTGACTCGCTTAGCTCTCTACTGGCCCTGGAATCACTTCACGTTGGTTCACATGCTGTTCTTGCTGATATTCAAGATCGACTGGCTCATTTCTCTTTCACATCTACTTCTATCCAGCTTTTCTGGATACCGAGCCACGTTGGTATTCGCGGGAACGAGCTCGCAGACAGCAGCTAAATATATCTGCTCAGACACTATCACTGCTGTGCCTTTTCATACATGGACTCGGCTTCGTGCCAGCCAGCAGTCGACTTGGAGTGAGCACGCAAAAACAAGCTTTACCAAATAAAACCCTATTTTGAACTTTGGCCGTCTTGCTTCCGTAAGGATCGGAAAGAGGAAGTTGTTCTAACTAGTCTACACATTGATCATAGTTTTTTTTAACTCATCGTTTTCTTTTATCTGGGACTGATGCACCAGTGTGTAGTTTATGTAACACTCAGATCACAATAAGTCATATTTTACACTCTTGCCATCGTTACGATCCTCAACGACTGCACTGTTTTAAACATGTTCTGTACCAAGGTTTGTCCATAACGTTGGTCAGTGTTATTGGTGATGGTGATACTGTCCACCTTGGTAATGTTTTTAGTTTTACAAAGGCCATTAATCTGTTTAATGCCATTTAAGTTTTTTATTTTATACATTAGATCTTTTTAATGTGGCTCCCTTTTAAAAATAACAGTTCATCTAGTTCAATTTGAAATTAGAAACTGACCGTAACATTAAGTAACTCGAAACCAGGACTGGAAAGGCCAACTTCGGGTGACTAACGCTGGTGTTCGAACTACCTGTTTGAACTACCCGTTAGTCATCCTGGGGAGTTATTATTAAAATTTGCTACAAGTCTTTCAAAACTTTTATTACTTTTTGAAAATTGCCATAACGTCAAATAACACAAAAAAAGGACTGGAAAGGCCTACCTCAAGTGACTAACAGTGATTTTTATACTTACCTGTTAGTCTTCCTTGTGAGTTATGATAATTACAGTTATGCTACAGAAAGTCCTCTACAACTTGTATTACTGTAGTTTTTTCTTACTGCTGTAAACTAGATTTAAAAATTGGTTTTATCATTTTTTTTAACTTTGTTTTATTTTACCTTGATTTCCGTTTATAACTTCCCTAATTTTACTTTAATTTTAACTGTTAACTGTATGTTTCACACCGAAGCCTAGCAGCTTTGTGTGATAAAACACTAAATCAAACAACCATATCAGAACATAAAAATGGATATATTTATAAACCTTTATATATTAACAGTAGTATATATGTAACATCACACAAGATACCAAAACATTAAACACGGATACCTTTCTGTATAATCGTTTGAGTATCTGTATTGATTTTTAACGATGAAAAATTATAATATAAGCATTAATCATTAATTAGCAAACAGTTAATTATTACCGTTATGTACAGGGTGTCCCAAAATTATGTTTACACTCTTTGGATCATTATAACTTGCCTTGTTTATTGATTTTAACAATGAAACAAGATACATATGATAGACAAAGGATTTATTTAAAGATTTAATACTGAAATCAAGAGAAAAAATACCAAATAAAATTCTTCCCAAGGAAAACTCTCCTTGGTTGAAATTGTAAAATGTCACAATTTGCTTGCTTCACTTCAGGTGTTCAAACTGAAATCCGTTCTGCTCCAGACACATCTCATAACGGGAAGAAATGGAAGTGCACACATCAAACACCATCTCATCTGGTATTAAAACACATTGTTCTTCAATTGCAACTCTTAATTCGTCAATTGTTGCCCTTTTTGTGCTGTAAACTTTGTCTTTCAGAAACCCCTACAAAAAGAAATCCATGGGTGTCAAATCTGGTGATCTAGCAGGAAATTCTACACTTCCTCTTCGTCCAATCCATCTGGCTGGCATAGATGCATCCAGATATGGTGCAAATTCAAGTGATGTTCCTCTGTAACATGTGGATTTTCTGAAGCCCAGTAGGTGCAGTTGTGTCGATTTATTGAGCCATTCAGCTTAAACGTTGCTTCGTCACTCCAAACAATTTTGAGTGGAACTTCATCATCGCCTGCACATCTAGCAAAATACCATTCACAGAACTCAACCCTTCGATCAGGGTCATCTTCAATCAGAGCGTGAACAAGCGATGGGATGAAACTTTTGAATTGGGAACGCTTCAAAATGCGATGAACGCTGGATTTAGGGATACCTGTTTCACGAGACAGTTGGAGCACTGATTTTCTTGGAGAATTCAGAACAATATCAATGACCTCTTGCTCTCTTGTTGGGCTTGTTGATGATTTTTTTCGACCGGAGCGACCCTTTCTCATATGGTGGAGAGTTCCGTGTTCATCAAACTTGGCGATGATGCGTGAAATGCTGGGGCGAGATGGCACATCCATATGGAACTTTCTAGTAAAATGTCTTTGCACTTCAGCTTTGTTTTAGACTTTCCAGAAAGTTTTGAGAATGAATATTTTGTGCTCGATTGTAAGCTGATTATCCGCCATCCTTGGACACAAGTCAAATCTGAAACAAAAGAAACGGTTTATTAGCTATACACAGTCAAAGAGTGTAAACGTTATTTTGGGACACCCTGTAATTACGATAATTCAGTAGAAGTAAATAAATGAGCTTCTTGTCATTATTATACCAAACTGTGTGTTAAAGTGTTATTTACTGAATGGCGAAATTCTTACACATTTCAGTAAACATTTTCTTCGTAAGTTCTTTGTTACATTTATTATCTTTTGCTGTGTTTATTCAGATAATTAGAAGTAAATAGTTTTACGATAAAACTATGCTAACCTGATAAAATTAACGATGAAATGAACAAAATAAAACACTTCATCAACATCAACAAATTTCCTCAAAAATCTGTTGAAAAAAATTATACGCACACACCTAGACCAAGAACAAACAAACAGTAAATCCCAAGACACAACAAACTACAAAACTTACACTGCTGTACACCATATGTTCCTGACATCAGCGAAAAAATAACCAACAGTTGGAAAAACTTAAAATACAATATTCCAGTAAACACCAAATTTATTCAAAAATTAGATTCAAAGTTAAAGTCCTTACTGTATAAAAATTACACGAAGAAACACAACACCAACATTGTTTATCAAATACAATGCAACAACTGTCACAACTTCTATATCGGAGAAGCAAGCAGAAAAATGGAATCTATATTCAAAGAACAAAAAAACACCTTCACACGTTTTTGAACACTGCAAATCAAATAAACACAACATAACCATAGACAACACACAGATACTAAGTATGGAAACAAATATAAACAAACGCAAAATTAAAGAAGCCCTAATTATAGAGCAACTAAAACCAAAATTAAACTAGTATAAAGGAACACTTTTATACCTATACTAATTAATAACCTAATATCCACCTGCAACGCCCCTACAATCCCGTACCAGTTTATACTCTTGGATCTAAGACATGTGTCCGGCAACGATCAATTGCAAACTGGTATTGACCTAGAAAGATTGATTTTTTTTTCTGGTTTATTTGTAAAAGTGTTAATATATCCATAGCAGCCGTTCTGAGAAACATTCTGATTTCAAGTGGGTGTGTCGTCATCAACAAAGATTATATTTGTTTACTTCATGGATACAACTATTTATCAGCTGGTCTACTTATTAAGGATATTTTACTGTTGACTGGTGTGATAATAAATAGATGTTTGTTTCTACCTATCTTTCAAAGTGAAACCTTACCAAAGCTTTTAATACCCTAATCCAGGAATGGGCAACTCAATGGCCACTGACCACACTGAGCACAATTGTGGCCAGCTCGAGTTTAGGAATAAGCTTTTTCCACCATTTATTTTTTAATAACTTGGTAATCAGCAACTGCACTGCCTCACGTCATTGCTAATGTCGCGACCTTCATCACTACCACAGACTCCACCCATTTTGTATCGTCAGTCTGGTTTATATGTTTGTTATCGAGTGTGCGTTGTTTTGCATGCGCTCACAAACATATTTTTATTGTGCAACTTTCAAATGTTTCAATATATTTTGTTTTTAATCCCAAAACGTGAAACGAGAATTTAATTTAAGTTGGAAGTTGAATTTTGCAGTGATTGAAGCAAATAATAAGTCAGTGTGTGTTTTGTGTGATAAAGTTTTTAGAAATAATAAAGTATACAACCTTAAGCAAAACTTTAACAATTTTCACAACGAAATTTTACATCAAAGTATAGCAAAAATCATATAAATAAAATTAACCGTCTGAAAGCACAACTTCATGAACAAAAGGGAGGCCTAAAATTTTTTTATCATAGATAGAACTAGTTACGTTAGCTAGCTATGAAGTAACTTGGATTCTAGCTCAAAAAAGAAATCATTTTGTAATGCTGAACTAGCAAAAGAAATATTGATTGTGGTTTTTTAAAACTCTGTTAGAGAATTATGATTCAAAAATAAAAGATGATTTTCTTCAAAAGGTAAATAATTTGCAATTAAGTCGAAGAACAATTGTCTGCAGAATGTTAGAGTTAGCGAAAGACACAGAAAATCAGTTGTTTGAACAACTAAAAGACTGTTTGTATTTTTCATTAGCACGAAATGAGTCAACAGATGTTAGTGACACTGCACAGTTGAAATTTTGGGTTCGATATATAACTTCAGATCTTCATGTGGGGAAAGAAATGTTTGGCCTTTGTGGATTATAAGATCGGACGTGAAAAAAACAAATTTGAATTTTTTTTTTTGAAATCTCAACAAAATTCAATTTGGATTTAAAAAAAACTAGTTTGTCACAACAGCCGGTGTTCCCGCCATGACTTTGGCAAAATTAGGATTTGTTTCTCTTTTGAAGCAGCATTTAATTGAAAATAATGTGAAGTCCACACTGCTAGCTTTCCATTATATTTTTCATCAGGAAAATTTGTGCTCAGATGTCTGAAGGTGATTAATTAAAAAATTTGATGGACATTGTTGTAAAAATTGTGAATTATATTAGAAGTGGAAACTCTCTCATCCATCGACAGTTTGTTGAGCCTTTGAAGAAAAGAAGTGACTGTACTTTCGATAACCTTACTGATTTTGTAAATGTAAGATAGTTAAGTAGAGGAAAAGTCTTGAAACGATTTACTTTCTTATTTCCTCAAATAAAAGAGTATCTTGTTGAAAAAGGTAAGATTGAAAATTTCCCTGAAATTAAAACTTTGTCATGATAATGTGATTTTTACTTTCTGTGGGATATGATGGCTCACTTTAATAATTTGAATACGAAGCTTTAGGGAAGAGGTAAAATAATAAGCGAGAAATCACAGTCTATTCATGAACTTCAATTCAAGCTAAACCTCCTTGCGGAACAATTACATAAGAATGATTTAACACATTTTGCAAAGTTGAATAGTTTTCTAAAAAATAATGACTATGATTTCTCTGATGCTAAAGATGATCTCAATGTAAACTGGATAAAAAACCTATCTCAAAAATTTGAATGACGTTTCTCCGAATTTAAAAATTTAAAAGTGATATTTGAAGTTGCACAATCTATTTCAGTTTGACTTTGGAAATCTCAATAAGGAAATTACATCTTTTTTGTCTCTTGATAAGTGTGGATTTGAAGACGGGATGCTTACCCTGCAAAGTGTAGAACACGTAAACAAAAATGTTCTATGAAAGAGATGTGGCTCACTATTCTGATAAATGAGTCTTCCAAATTTACAGATAACAATTTCAAAATTATTTTCTATGTTTGGATCCACATGGGTATGTGAGTCAACATTTTGTACGCTAGATTTTCTCAAGTTTAGATACAGATCTCGGCTTACTGACATAAATTTAGAGGCAGAGCTAAGATACTCACTGAGCATAGATATTAAGCCGAATTTCACGAAACTTGTTGATGAAAACCCCATTAATTTTCATATTGAAGGTTAGTTGAAATGCAATTATTTTGATTCAACTAAGATTTTTCAGTTTATTTATTCAGTTGTTGTTGTTGTTGTTTTTTTTTAGTGTGGCCAGTGTTGTTTTCATTAGCCACAGTTGTGGCTACTACGAAAAATATGTTGCCCACCTCTGACCTAGTCAGACGAAAGTGAAATATGATGATAATGTTTCATAGCCTAGTTAGATAAATCTCATCACAACGTTTCAAAGCCTGGTCAGACTAAAGTGAAACCTGATAAGAACGTTTCACAGCCTAGCAGACTAAAGAGAAACCTGATAAGAACGTTTCACAGCCTAGTCAGACGAAAGAGAAACCTGATAAGAACGTTTCACAGCCTAGACAGACTAAAGAGAAAGCCGATAAGAACGTTTCACAGCCTAGTCAGACGCAAGAGAAACCTGATAAGAACGTTTCACAGCCTAGTCAAACTAAAGAGAAACCTGATAAGAACGTTTCACAGCCTAGTCAGACGAAAGAGAAACCTGATAAGAACGTTTCATAGCCTAGTCAGATTAAATGGTGAAACATATAAAGAACGAGTTCCGAAAACTAAAAGGAAATCTATGACAACTTATAACGTCTCCGGGACTATTATTTCTTTCATTACTATTTGTTTATTATTATTTGTTTCATTACTATTTGTTTTATTTACTGATAAATTCATCTATGTTTTTGAACAAAACCGATCTGCTTATTACCGTATTCCCAAGTGTTGAGAAACAGTTGTAGTGTTGTTAAGACTGAATGAATCTAGGACGTTCAATACTGGGAACTGATGTCAGATGTATCAGGTACCTACTAACACACACCGAAATACTTGTTGTACTCCTCAATACAATAATTCCAAATAACATCATACACGTTTCTGTAGTTACGTGATTAGTAGTAGCAGAACACCTGATATATATTTACTGTTTCCTAACGACCACTTATTAATACAATATGAGAAGTTTATGTTTGAATTGAGTTCTACAGTTGTTACAATAATTTCCCAATGGTTCAAAGGTACGTTTGCAGATTTATAACTCTAAAAACCGAGTTTCGATACCCGTGGTAGTTATAAAACTGTTATAATTCTCACAAGTTATTTTTTCGGTATTCAAGTTATCAATTAACAATCAGTGTATTCGTTTCTTCGCTAAGAACTGAAGTATATTAGTTAGAGCAAATCGTTTCATTCGGTTGTTAAGGTAACAAAACATCTGTAGGTAGAGAAGCTTTGAACACAGTGTGAGAAACCTCTTCAAATATTCACTTACTCAAACAAACTGGTTATCTGGTAATAAGTGTTATTTCCTGGTTATTTAACTACACTTTTCTCCTTTAAAGATAACTTTATTCATTTTATTTGTTTTATTTGTTCCTTTTTCTTTTCTCAGAATTCGACTACAACTGAGCTCTGAACCCACAGTCGCTAACATAGCTTCAGGTTTTAACGTCACCGAAATTGACTTATGCTACGCAGTGTTCCAAGCCTTGAAAAAGGTTAGAACACGAGAGCAGTGAAGCACGCGAGTTCGTCAACAGTGACACGTGTCCCAAATCATGTGATGTATTAGCACCTAACTATGCTGAGAACAGGAACAAGCAAATCAAAGCTGGGCTCGTGCTCTAATCCAAACAAGTCTTTAAAAGCGATTGGCTGTATTGACAGACGCGATCATTCCTTTAATGGTTTCGTATTGAACGTGAGTTAAGGTAAACATTGTTCAACGACCTAGCTGCTGGCGACCGAATTTTACTTTGGGAATTACTATCTAAGCCTATTTTCTATTTGTGAATTATTCAGTTATCTCCAAGGGAATTTTGCTGATGATTCTTTAGAATTGAAAGACATTATCTGGATGTTGAGGAAAACTTGGATCTAATGGTTTTCATTGTATGTTGTTGGATCACTCTGTATTGAGTCATCGATCGATTTGTCAATTGAAATGTGTGAAGATTTTTCACAGACATAAGGATGAATAAATCAGTTGATTAAATTGTGTGAAGTTTTTCATAGACATAACGAAATATAAATGTATCAGTTAAACTGGGTGACGTTTCTCCATAAACATAAAGACAGACAAATTTGTCAATTAAATTATGTGATTTTTTTTCGTAAACAGAAAGATGTATTCATTACATTGTTGTTTTTCAGGTGGAACTTATAAAAGAAAAAGAGCAAATGGAACTGAGCGGTTATCAAGTTGATGGTGAGTTTGATTTGATAGGTTTGTCAGTAACCACCGGCTTTCTTCAGTTATCTTGTTGTGAAGAAACTTATCCAGAAATTACGTACACCCTGCAGCTTCGCCGCAGACCGCTCTTCCACGTGTACAACCTTATCTTGCCTTGTCTCCTCGTGAACTGTGTATCACTACTGACCTTCTGCATGCCTTGTGAGTCGGGAGAGAAAGTTACACTGAGCATGTGCAGTCTCTTGACCATGGTCATATTTTTCGTCTTTGTAAAGGACACTCTGCCGCCTTCTCAGAAAATACCGTTAATCAGTAAGTACCTCTGGGCTGACTTATGAACTTTCTACACTGTACCTCATCAAACCAACCTTTTATTAGTAAGTATCTCTCGGCTGTCTGATTGGTGAACTTCCTACTCTGTACCTCATCAAACCAACCGTTAATTAGTAACTACGTCTCGGCTGTCTGACTTGTGAAATACCTACATTGTACCTCATAAAAACAATCCTTTAATTTGTAAGTGTTTCCAAATAGTCTTGCATACGGCCCGGCATGGCCAAGCGCGTTAAGGCGTGCGACTCGTAATCTGAGGGTCGCGGGTTCGCATCTCCGTCGCGCCAAACATGCTCGCCCTTTCGGCTGTGGGGGCGTTATAATGTGACGGTCAATCCCACTATTCATTGGTAAAAGAGTAGCCCAAGAGTTGGCGGTGGGTGGTGATGACTAGCTGCCTTCCCTCTAGTCTTATACTGCTAAATTAGGGACAGCTAGCGCAGATAGCCCTCGAGTAGCTTTGTGCGAAATTCAAAAACAAACAAACGAAACAAACAAAAGTCTTGTATACGAGATTCTTACCAGACCTGCTCACTAGTGACTCAGCGGGAGATCTTAAAATCAGCTTGTGTGCCTATTCAGGGCAGAGCAAAAACAGTTCATTGTGTAGATTTGTGCCAAAGACAAACAAACCCTATTTTACCTACTTATAGTTTTTCTCTGGACAATAAATTAGTTTTATACTTTAGTGTTGAAGATCTAAATTAGTAACACTTATTGCTATGTTACTTGGAATGCAAGCATTATCTCTTCTCATTGGTGAAAATACTCTTCGTCATTAAGGTTGGTGAGCACGTGGTCATCCAATGATTGCCTATCCGTCATTAAGGGTGGTAAACACGTGGTCTTCAAATAATTGTCCACCTGTCGTTAAGGGTGGAGAACACATGCATCCAATGATTACCGACCCCTCGTTAAGGGTGAAGCAGACATAATCATCAAATGATTACCTACCCGTCATTTAGGGTAGTGAACACGTGGCCATCAAATAATTGTTCACCACCCTCGTTAAGGGTGGTGAACACGTGGTGATCACATGACTGTCTGTCAAGTTGAGTAAGTTTAGTCTTTACTCCATATTCTATATTATTTATTATTTTTAAAAATAGTTGCTCAACCATTTTTATGTTCAACAACAGAGTTAACTGTAAGTCGTGAATAATTTGTTATATACCAAACTTCCTGTTAATAATGATTATATTGTAGGAACGTAATATTTAAATATCTGTTTGTTAGGGATATACTACGTTGCATCTATCTGCCTCACAATTTCCACAACTGTATTCTCTGTGGTTACACTGAACGTCTATCACCGAGGTAATATTGGGAGAGAAGTTTCCCCGTGTCTACGTAGTCTGGTGTTGGGACATTTCTCCAAGATCTTTCATTCCAAATGTTCCTCGGAACAGAGCCCCAAAGTAAGTTATGTACCTAAAAGAATTTGTTTCTTTACTGTTTTCGATAGATATGTTTCCACTAAGAAACAGTCAAATCATAAAGTACATATGTTCCAATAAGAAAGAGAGAAATTGCTCAGTATGTACAAATATATGTTTCCATTAAGAAATAGACAAGTCATATAGTAAATACAGATGTACTACATAGACAAAAGTATGTGGACACCCGACCATCACACCCTTATGTTCTGGTTGAACATCTCTTTCTAAAACCATGGACATTAATATGGAGGTGGTTCTCCCTTTGCTGCTACAACAGCCTCCACTCTTCTGGGAAGGCTTTTCACTAGATTTTGGAACATGACTGCGGAGATTCGCTCCTATTCAGCCACAAGGTCGGGCATTGGTGTCGGGCGAGAAGGCCGGGCTCGTAGTCGGCGTTCCAATTCATCCCAAAGGTGTTTGATGGGGTTGAGGTCAGGACTCTGTGCAGGCCAGTCACGTTCTTCCACACCAACCTCGACAAACCATATCTTTATGTTCCTCGCTTTGTGCACGGGGCATTGTCATGCTGAAACAATAAAGGACCATCCTCATCTGTTGCCACAAAGTTGGAAGCAGACAATTCTCTAGAATGTTATTATATGGTGAAGCATTAAGATTTCCCTTCACTGGAACTAAAAAGCCTAGTCTAAGCCATGATAAATAGCCCCAGACCATTATTCCTTCTCCACAAAACTTTGCAGTTGGAACTATGCATTCAGGCAGGTAGCGTTCTCCTGGTATCCGCCAAACCCAGATTCGTCTCTCAGACTGCCAGATAGTGATGCGTGATTTATCACTCCAGAGAACACGTTTCCACTGCTCCAGAGTTCAATGGCGGCGTACTTTACACCACTCCAGCCGACGCTTGGCATTGTGTATGGTGATCTTAGACTTGTGTACAGCTGCTCTGCCAGGGAAACACATTTCATGAAGCTCCCGACGAACAGTTCTTGTGCTGAAGTTGCTTTCAGAGGCAGTTTGGAACTCGGTAGTGAGGGTTACAACTGTGGACAGACGATTATTACGCGCTAAACGCTTCAGCACTCGGCGGTCCGGTTCTGTGAGCTTGTGTGGCCTACCGTTCGTGGTTGAGCTTTTGTTGCTCCTAGACGTTTTCACTTCACAATAACAGCATTTGCAATTGACTGGAGCAGCTCCAGCTGGGCAGATATTTGACTAACTGACTTGTTGGAAAGGTGACATCCTGTGACAGTGCCACGTTGAACGTCACTGAGCTCTTCAGTACGATCCATTCTCCTGTTAATGTTTGTCTATGAAGACTGCATCACTGTATGCTTGATTTTGCGCACCGTTAGCATTGGGTTTGGCTGAAATAGTCAAACCCCTTAATTAGAAGGGGTGTCCACACACTTTTGGCCATATAGTGTAGCTTTGAGTTTTACAGTAAACGAGATATCAGATGCTAGATTTTTGCGCCAATAGTTGACGACTATTGCTTGCAGCTGTTTCACGGGTATCATCAAAATCTGATATTTATTAAATATATTTTAAGTCAAATCGTGACGGAGATATTGAGCAAGCCAAGGAATGTGGTTGATATCTTCAGGTCCTACTTTGTGAACCGGTCTCAGATAATGAGATACTGTTATTGTCTTAGAATAATATTTGTACGTCAGTGTAGAATATCTTAGGTTAAAATACACGGCATATTTCTGGTGTTACTCTAATGGAACCTATATTTTCCACACTATTACACCACCTCCAACAATAACAAACTGGGTCAAAAAGTTTATATGTTTTTCTCTATATTTTTCTTGCCGAGAACTTACGACTAAACAATCCACGTTACATGCTCCTTGTTAATACCTGTCCGCTCTCTGCACCTGAAACACAATAGAACTATGGTTTTCTGCTTCCATGTATGATAAATTATATTTAGAATGTCCGACAGAATATGGAACAAAATGTACGGCCCTGTTAATTTTCGTGTAGGATACGGTTGTATCAGCGTGTGTACAGGATACAATTTTACCAGTGTTTATATAGGATATGGTTATGTCGATATATGTATAGGATACGGTTATATCATTGTGCGTATATAGAATACAGTTATGTCGATATATCTATAGGTTTGGTTTGTTTTTCTTTTGCATTTTGCGCAAAGCTACTCCAGAGCTATGTGCACCAGCCCGCCCTAATTTAGCAGTGTAAGACTAGAGGGAAGGCAACTAGTCATCACCACCCATCGCCAACTCTTGGGCTACTTTTTTCCAAACGAATAGTTGGATTGACTATCACATTATAACTCCCCCACGGCTGAAAAGGCGAGCATGTTTGGTGTGAGAGGGATTCGAACCCGCGACCCTCGGATTACGAGTTGAGTGCGTTAACCACCTGGTCATATGTAGAGGCTACGGTTCTGTTAATGTGTGCATGTAGGATAGGGTTTTGTCAGTGTGTATACAAGATACGGTTACGGGTATGTCAGTGTGTATAGAGTTTTAACAAAATTAACAATCAAGGTAAGTTGTTCTAGAATTATTTTGTGAATATTCCCAACAATAACTATTGTTCCTGTTATCTCGTCCAACTATAAGGAAACAAAGACAATCATAAGTCAATAGACTTGAACTTTTTGTTACTTACAGAAAGATATACCTTTTTGTTAATAACATAAAGATATACCTTCTTGTTAATAACAGAAAGATATTCCTTCTTGTTCATTATAGAAAAATATACCTTCTTGTTCATTATAGAAAAATATACCTTCTTGTTAATAAGAGAAAGATATACCTTCTTGTTAACAACAGAAAGATATACCTTCTTGTTACTTACAGAAAGGCACACCTTCTTGTTACTAACAGAAAAGTAGACCTTCTTGTTACTAACAGAAAGATATTCCTTCTTGTTCATTATAGAAAAATATACCTTCTTGTTCATTATAGAAAAATATACCTTCTTGTTAATAAGAGAAAGATATACCTTCTTGTTAACAACAGAAAGATATACCTTCTTGTTACTTACAGAAAGGCACACCTTCTTGTTACTAACAGAAAAGTAGACCTTCTTGTTACTAACAGAAAGATATTCCTTCTTGTTAATAACAGAAATATATTCCTTCTTGTTAATAACAGAAATATATTCCTTCTTCTTCATTATAGAAAGATAGACCTTCTTGTTAATTACAGAAATATATATACCTTCTTGTTAATTACAGGTTTACGTTTCGACTTATATTACTATCTTTTCTCTCACTGCAGGAACAGAAAGTTGCCGACAGACAGACATCACGTGAAGAAAAGCTAGATTTTCCTCACATCGAACAGTATAATTTCTCGCCTCGATTAAGGAAGCGGATGGAGATGGGTGAAGCGAGTGATTATTCTGCGGATGAATACATACGACAGGTTTTTCAAATCGTTGGAAAAATTTATGAAGCTGTTGAAAGAAACGAGATAAGAATTCATGAGCAGTCTAGAAAACAAAACATCAAAACGGAGTGGCAACAGATATCGTTAGTGTGTGACAGGTTATGGCTTGTGTTATTCCTCGTTGCCGTTACTGTAGTTACGTTATTTGTACTATTGTTGTCCCCATACGCCCCCTAGTGGGAATACGAACACTTTCGTTTTTCTACTTTATCATTTTTTATTCGTTATTTTTGATATTGCTGAAATATGATTATAAATATTCTAACCACAAAACCAACTATACTGCATTCAGATTATAAATATTCTAACCACAAACCCAACTATACTTTATTCACATTATAAATATTCTAACCACAAAACCAACTATACTGCATTCAGATTATAAATATTCTAACCACAAACCCAACTATATTTATTCAGATTATAAATATTCTAACCACCAAAACAACTATGTTGTATTCAGATTATAAATATTCTAACCACAAAATCAACTATACTTTATTCACATTATAAATATTCTAACCACCAAAACAACTATGTTGTATTCAGATTATAAATATTCTAACCACAAAATCAACTATACTGCATTCAGATTATAAATATTCTAACCACCAAAACAACTATGTTGTATTCAGATTATAAATATTCTAACCACAAAATCAACTATACTGCATTCAGATTATAATTATTCTAACCACAAACCCAACTATACTTTATTCAGATTATAAATATTCTAACCACCAAAACAACTATGTTGTATTCAGATTATAAATATTCTAACCACAAAATCAACTATACTGCATTCAGATTATAAATATTCTAACCACCAAAACAACTATGTTGTATTCAGATTATAAATATTCTAACCACCAAAACAACTATGTTCTATTCAGATTATAAATATTCTAACCACAAAATCAACTATACTGCATTCAGATTATAAATATTCTAACCACAAACCCAACTATACTTTATTCAGATTATAAATATTCTAACCACAAAACTAACTATAGTGTATTCAGATTATAAATATTCTAACCACAAAACCAACCATATCTTATTCACATTATAAATATTCTAAACACAAAACCAACTATACTGTATTCAGATTATAAATATTCTAACCACAAAACCAACTATACTGTATTCAGATTATAAATATTCTAACCACAAAACAAACTATATTGTAATCAGATTATAAATATTCTAACCACAAAACCAACGATATTGTACTCAGAATATAAATATTCTAACCACAAAACCAAACACATTGTATTCACATTATACATATTCTAACCACAAAACCAAATATACTGTATTCAGATTATAAATATACTAACCACAAAACAAACTATATTATATTCAGAATATAAATATTCTAACAACAAGACCAACTATACTGCTTTCAGATTATCAATATTCTTACCACAAAACCAACTATACTGCATTCAAATTATAAATATTCTAACTACAAAACTAACTATAGTGTATTCAGATTTTAAATATTTACCCACAAAACCAACTATGCTGTATTAAGATTATAAATATTCTAACCACAAAACCAACTATGCTGTATTCAGATTATAAATATTCTAACCACAAAACCAACTATACTGTATTCAGATTATAAATATTCTAACCACAAAACCAACTATATCTGTATTCAGATTATAAATATTCTAAACACAAAACCAACTATACTGTATTCAGATTATAAATATTCTAACCACAAAACCAACTATACTGTATTCAGATTATAAATATTCTAACCACAAAACCAACTATATTGTATTCAGATTATAAATATTCTAACCACAAAACAAACTATATTGTATTCAGAATATAAATATTCTAACCACAAAACCAACTATTCTGTATTCAGATTATAAATATTCTAACCACAAAACCAACTATATTGCATTCAGATTATAAATATTCTAACCACAAAACCAACTATACTGCATTCAGATTATAAATATTCTAACCACAAAACCAACTATACTGTATTCAGATTATAAATATTCTAACCACAAAACCAACTATACTTTATTCAGATTATAAATATTCTAACCACAAAACCAACTATACTGCATTCAGATTATAAATATTCTAACCACAAAACCAACTATACTGTATTCAGATTATAAATATTCTAACCACCAAAACAACTATGTTGTATTCAGATTATAAATATTCTAACCACAAAACCAACTATACTGTATTTAGATTATAAATATTCTAACCACAAAACCAAACATATTGTTTTCACATTATACATATTCTAACCACAAAACCAAATATACTATATTCAGATTATAAATATACTAACCACAAAACAAACTATATTATATTCAGATTATAAATATTCTAACCACAAGACCAACTATACTGCATTCAGATTATAAATATTCTAACCACAAAACCAACTATACTGCATTCAAATTATAAATATTCTAACCACAAAACTAACTATAGTGTATTCAGATTATAAATATTCTAACCACAAAACCAACTATACTGTATTAAGATTATAAATATTCTAACCACAAAACCAACTATACTGTATTCAGATTATAAATATTCTAACCACAAAACCAACTATACTGCATTCATATTATAAATATTCTAACCAAAAAACCAACTAAACTGTATTGAGATTATAAATATTCTAACCAAAAAACCAACTATACTGTATTCAGATTATAAATATTCTAACCACAAAACCAACTATACTGTATTCAGATTATAAATATTCTAACCACAAAACCAACTATACTGTATTCAGATTATAAATATTCTAACCACAAAACCAACTATACTCTATTGAGATTATAAATATTCTAACCACAAAACCAACTATACTGTATTCAGATTATAAATATTCTAACCACAAAACCAACTATACTGTATTCAGATTATAAATATTCTAACCACAAAACAAACTATATTGTATTCAGATTATAAATATTCTAACCACAAAACCAACTATATTGTATTCAGATTATAAATATTCTAACCACAAAACCAACTATACTAAATTCAGATTATAAATATTCTAACCACAAAACCTACTATACTGTATTCAGATTATAAATATTCTTAGCACAAAACCAACTATACTTTATTCAGATTATAAATATTCTAACCACAAAACCAACAATACTCTATTCAGATTATAACTATTCTAACCACAAAACCAACTATGCTGTATTCAGATTATAAATATTCTAACCACAAAACCAACTATACTGTATTCAGATTATAAATATTCTAACCACAAAACTAACTATACTGTATTCAGATTATAAATATTCTAACCACAAAACCAACTATACTGTATTCAGATTATAAATATTCTAACCACAAAACTAACTATAGTGTATTCAGATTTTAAATATTTTAACCACAAAACCAACTATACTACATTCAGATTATAAATATTCTAACCACAAAACCAACTATACTGCATTCATATTATAAATATTCTAACCACAAAACTAACTATAGTGTATTCAGATTATAAATATTCTAACCACAAAACCAACCATATCTTATTCACATTATAAATATTCTAAACACAAAACCAACTATACTGTATTCAGATTATAAATATTCTAACCACAAAACCAACTATACTGTATTCAGATTATAAATATTCTAACCACAAAACAAACTATATTGTATTCAGATTATAAATATTCTAACCACAAAACCAACTATATTGTATTCAGATTATAAATATTCTAACCACAAAACCAACTATTCTGTATTCAGATTATAAATATTCTAACCACAAAACAAACTATATTGTATTCAGATTATAAATATTCTAACCACAAAACCAACTATACTTTATTCAGATTATAAATATTCTAACCACAAAACCAACTATACTTCATTCAGATTATAAATATTCTAACCACAAAACCAACTATACTGTATTCAGATTATAACTATTCTAACCACAAAACCAACTATGCTGTATTCAGATTATACATATTCTAACCACAAAACCAACTATACTGTATTCAGATTATAAATATTCTAACCACAAAACTAACTATACTGTATTCAGATTATAAATATTCTAACCACAAAACCAACTATTCTGTATTCAGATTATAAATATTCTAACCACAAAACCAACTATTCTGTATTCAGATTATAAATATTCTAACCACAAAACCAACTATACTGTATTCAGATTATAAATATTCTAACCACAAAACCAACTATACTGTATTCAGATTATAAATATTCTAACCACAAAACCAACTATACTGTATTCAGATTATAAATATTCTAACCACAAAACC
Organism: Tachypleus tridentatus; assembly: GCF_004210375.1. Classification (NCBI taxonomy): domain Eukaryota; kingdom Metazoa; phylum Arthropoda; class Merostomata; order Xiphosura; family Limulidae; genus Tachypleus; species Tachypleus tridentatus. The sequence continues at coordinate 267,533,088 of NC_134837.1, forward strand.
AACTATACTGTATTCAGATTATAAATATTCTAACCACAAAACCAACTATACTGCATTCAGATTATAAATATTCTAACCACAAAACCAACTATACTGTATTCAGATTATAAATATTCTAACCACAAAACCAACTATTCTGTATTCAGATTATAAATATTCTAACCACAAAACCAACTATATCTGTATTCAGATTATAAATATTCTAACCACAAAACCAACTATACTGTATTCAGATTATAAATATTCTAACCACAAAACCAACTATACTGTATTCAGATTATAAATATTCTAACCACAAAACCAACTATACTGTATTCAGATTATAAATATTCTAACCACAAAACCAACTATATTGTATTCAGATTATAAATATTCTAACCACAAAACCAACTATACTGTATTCAGATTATAAATATTCTAACCACAAAACCAACTATACTGTATTCAGATTATAAATATTCTAACCACAAAACCAACTATACTGTATTCAGATTATAAATATTCTAACCACAAAACCAACTATACTGTATTCAGATTATAAATATTCTAACCACAAAACCAACTATACTGTATTCAGATTATAAATATTCTAACCACAAAACCAACTATACTGTATTCAGATTATAAATATTCTAACCACAAAACCAACTATACTGTATTCAGATTATAAATATTCTAACCACAAAACCAACTATACTGTATTCAGATTATAAATATTCTAACCACAAAACCAACTATATCTGTATTCAGATTATAAATATTCTAACCACAAAACCAACTATACTGTATTCAGATTATAAATATAAACTATTCTAAATACCACAAAACCAACTATATATTGTATTCAGATTATAAATATTCTAACCACAAAACCAACTATATTGTATTCAGATTATAAATATTCTAACCACAAAACCAACTATATTGTATTCAGATTATAAATATTCTAACCACAAAACCAACTATATTGTATTCAGATTATAAATATTCTAACCACAAAACCAACTATACTGTATTCAGATTATAAATATTCTAACCACAAAACCAACTATACTGTATTCAGATTATAAATATTCTAACCACAAAACCAACTATACTGTATTCAGATTATAAATATTCTAACCACAAAACCAACTATACTGTATTCAGATTATAAATATTCTAACCACAAAACCAACTATACTGTATTCAGATTATAAATATTCTAACCACAAAACCAACTATACTGTATTCAGATTATAAATATTCTAACCACAAAACCAACTATACTGTATTCAGATTATAAATATTCTAACCACAAAACCAACTATACTGTATTCAGATAAATATAAATATTCAGATTATAAATATTCTAACCACAAAACCAACTATACTGTATTCAGATTATAAATATTCTAACCACAAAACCAACTATACTGTATTCAGATTATAAATATTCTAACCACAAAACCAACTATACTGTATTCAGATTATAAATATTCTAACCACAAAACCAACTATACTGTATTCAGATTATAAATATTCTAACCACAAAACCAACTATACTGTATTCAGATTATAAATATTCTAACCACAAAACCAACTATACTGTATTCAGATTATAAATATTCTAACCACAAAACCAACTATACTGTATTCAGATTATAAATATTCTAACCACAAAACCAACTATACTGTATTCAGATTATAAATATTCTAACCACAAAACCAACTATACTGTATTCAGATTATAAATATTCTAACCACAAAACCAACTATACTGTATTCAGATTATAAATATTCTAACCACAAAACCAACTATACTGTATTCAGATTATAAATATTCTAACCACAAAACCAACTATACTGTATTCAGATTATAAATATTCTAACCACAAAACCAACTATATTGTATTCAGATTATAAATATTCTAACCACAAAACCAACTATACTGTATTCAGATTATAAATATTCTAACCACAAAACCAACTATACTGTATTCAGATTATAAATATTCTAACCACAAAACCAACTATACTGTATTCAGATTATAAATATTCTAACCACAAAACCAACTATACTGTATTCAGATTATAAATATTCTAACCACAAAACCAACTATACTGTATTCAGATTATAAATATTCTAACCACAAAACCAACTATACTGTATTCAGATTATAAATATTCTAACCACAAAACCAACTATACTGTATTCAGATTATAAATATTCTAACCACAAAACCAACTATATCTGTATTCAGATTATAAATATTCTAACCACAAAACCAACTATACTGTATTCAGATTATAAATATTCTAACCACAAAACCAACTATACTGTATTCAGATTATAAATATTCTAACCACAAAACCAACTATATTGTATTCAGATTATAAATATTCTAACCACAAAACCAACTATACTGTATTCAGATTATAAATATTCTAACCACAAAACCAACTATACTGTATTCAGATTATAAATATTCTAACCACAAAACCAACTATACTGTATTCAGATTATAAATATTCTAACCACAAAACCAACTATACTGTATTCAGATTATAAATATTCTAACCACAAAACCAACTATACTGTATTCAGATTATAAATATTCTAACCACAAAACCAACTATACTGTATTCAGATTATAAATATTCTAACCACAAAACCAACTATACTGTATTCAGATTATAAATATTCTAACCACAAAACCAACTATACTGTATTCAGATTATAAATATTCTAACCACAAAACCAACTATACTGTATTCAGATTATAAATATTCTAACCACAAAACCAACTATACTGTATTCAGATTATAAATATTCTAACCACAAAACCAACTATACTGTATTCAGATTATAAATATTCTAACCACAAAACCAACTATACTGTATTCAGATTATAAATATTCTAACCACAAAACCAACTATATTGTATTCAGATTATAAATATTCTAACCACAAAACCAACTATACTGTATTCAGATTATAAATATTCTAACCACAAAACCAACTATATTGTATTCAGATTATAAATATTCTAACCACAAAACCAACTATACTGTATTAAGATTATAAATATTCTAACCACAAAACCAACTATATTGTATTCAGATTATAAATATTCTAACCACAAAACCAACTATACTGTATTCAGATTATAAATATTCTAACCACAAAACCAACTATGCTGTATTCAGATTATAAATATTCTAACCACAAAACCAACTATACTGTATTCAGATTATAAATATTCTAACCACAAAACCAACTATACTGTATTCAGATTATAAATATTCTAACCACAAAACCAACTAAACTGTATTCAGATTATAAATATTCTAACCACAAAACCAACTATACTGTATTCAGATTATAAATATTCTAACCACGAAACCAACTATACTGTATTCAGATTATAAATATTCTAACCACAAAACCAACTATACTGTATTCAGATTATAAATATTCTAACCACAAAACAACTAACTATTACTATAAATATTCAGATTATAAATATTCTAACCATAAAAACCAACTATACTGTATTCAGATTATAAATATTCTAACCACAAAACCAACTATACTGTATTCAGATTATAAATATTCTAACCACAAAACCAACTATACTGTATTCAGATTATAAATATTCTAACCACAAAACCAACTATACTGTATTCAGATTATAAATATTCTAACCACAAAACCAACTATACTGTATTCAGATTATAAATATTCTAACCACAAAACCAACTATACTGTATTCAGATTATAAATATTCTAACCACAAAACCAACTATACTGTATTCAGATTATAAATATTCTAACCACAAAACCAACTATACTGAATTCAGATTATAAATATTCTAACCACAAAACCAACTATACTGTAATCAGATTATAAATATTCTAACCACAAAACCAACTTTATTGTATTCAGATTATAAATATTCTAACCACAAAACCAACTATACTGTATTCAGATTATAAATATTCTAACCACAAAACCAACTATACTGTATTCAGATTATAAATATTCTAACCACAAAACCAACTATACTGTATTCAGATTATAAATATTCTAACCACAAAACCAACTATACTGTATTCAGATTATAAATATTCTAACCACAAAACCAACTATTCTGTATTCAGATTATAAATATTCTACCCACAAAACTAACTATACTGTATTCAGATTATAAATATTCTAACCACAAAACCAACTACACTGTATTCAGATTATACATATTCTAACCACAAAACCAACTATACTGTATTCAGATTATAAATATTCTAACCACAAAACCAACTATACTGTATTCAGATTATAAATATTCTAACCACAAAACCAACTATACTGTATTCAGATTATAAATATTCTAACCACAAAACCAACTATACTGTATTCAGATTATAAATATTCTAACCACAAAACTAACTATAGTGTATTCAGATTATAAATATTCTAACCACAAAACCAACTATTCTGTATTCAGATTATAAATATTCTACCCACAAAACCAACTATATTCTGTTTCAGATTATAAATATTCTAACCACAAAACCAACTATATTGCATTCAGATTAAAAATATTCTAACCACAAAACCAACTATACTGTACTCAGATTATAAATATTCTAACCACAAAACCAACTATACTGTATTCAGATTATAAATATTCTAACCACAAAACCCACTATACTGTATTCAGATTATAAATATTCTAACCACAAAACCAACTATACTGTATTCAGATTATAAATATTCTAACCACAAAACCAACTATACTGTATTCAGATTATAAATATTCTAACCACAAAACCAACTATACTGTATTCAGATTATAAATATTCTAACCACAAAACCAACTATATTGTATTCAGATTATAAATATTCTAACCACAAAACCAACTATACTGTATTCAGATTATAAATATTCTAACCACAAAACCAACTATACTGTATTCAGATTATAAATATTCTAACCACAAAACAAACTATATTGTATTCAGATTATAAATATTCTAACCACAAAACCAACTATACTGTATTCAGATTATAAATATTCTAACCACAAAACCAACTATACTGTATTCAGATTATAAATATTCTAACCACAAAACCAACTATACTGTATTCAGATTATAAATATTCTAACCACAAAACCAACTATACTGTATTCAGATTATAAATATTCTAACCACAAAACCAACTATACTGTATTCAGATTATAAATATTCTAACCACAAAACCAACTATACTGTATTCAGATTATAAATATTCTAACCACAAAACCAACTATACTGTATTCAGATTATAAATATTCTAACCACAAAACCAACTATACTGTATTCAGATTATAAATATTCTAACCACAAAACCAACTATACTGTATTCAGATTATAAATATTCTAACCACAAAACCAACTATACTGTATTCAGATTATAAATATTCTAACCACAAAACCAACTATACTGTATTCAGATTATAAATATTCTAACCACAAAACCAACTATACTGTATTCAGATTATAAATATTCTAACCACAAAACCAACTATACTGTATTCAGATTATAAATATTCTAACCACAAAACCAACTATACTGTATTCAGATTATAAATATTCTAACCACAAAACCAACTATATTGTATTCAGATTATAAATATTCTAACCACAAAACCAACTATACTGTATTCAGATTATAAATATTCTAACCACAAAACCAACTATACTGTATTCAGATTATAAATATTCTAACCACAAAACCAACTATACTGTATTCAGATTATAAATATTCTAACCACAAAACCAACTATACTGTATTCAGATTATAAATATTCTAACCACAAAACCAACTATACTGTATTCAGATTATAAATATTCTAACCACAAAACCAACTATACTGTATTCAGATTATAAATATTCTAACCACAAAACCAACTATACTGTATTCAGATTATAAATATTCTAACCACAAAACCAACTATACTGTATTCAGATTATAAATATTCTAACCACAAAACCAACTATACTGTATTCAGATTATAAATATTCTAACCACAAAACCAACTATACTGTATTCAGATTATAAATATTCTAACCACAAAACCAACTATACTGTATTCAGATTATAAATATTCTAACCACAAAACCAAACTATACTGTATTCAGATTTTAAATATTCTAACCACAAAACCAACTATACTGTATTCAGATTATAAATATTCTAACCACAAAACCAACTATATTGTATTCAGATTATAAATATTCTAACCACAAAACCAACTATACTGTATTCAGATTATAAATATTCTAACCACAAAACCAACTATACTGTATTCAGATTATAAATATTCTAACCACAAAACCAACTATACTGTATTCAGATTATAAATATTCTAACCACAAAACCAACTATACTTATTATTCAGATTATAAATATTCTAACCACAAAACCAACTATACTGTATTCAGATTATAAATATTCTAACCACAAAACCAACTATACTGTATTCAGATTATAAATATTCTAACCACAAAACCAACTATACTGTATTCAGATTATAAATATTCTAACCACAAAACCAACTATACTGTATTCAGATTATAAATATTCTAACCACAAAACCAACTATACTGTATTCAGATTATAAATATTCTAACCACAAAACCAACTATACTGTATTCAGATTATAAATATTCTAACCACAAAACCAACTATACTGTATTCAGATTATAAATATTCTAACCACAAAACCAACTATACTGTATTCAGATTATAAATATTCTAACCACAAAACCAACTATACTGTATTCAGATTATAAATATTCTAACCACAAAACCAACTATACTGTATTCAGATTATAAATATTCTAACCACAAAACCAACTATACTGTATTCAGATTATAAATATTCTAACCACAAAACCAACTATACTGTATTCAGATTATAAATATTCTAACCACAAAACCAACTATACTGTATTCAGATTATAAATATTCTAACCACAAAACCAACTATATTGTATTCAGATTATAAATATTAACCAGATTATAAATATTCTAACCAAAACCAACTATACTGTATTCAGATTATAAATATTCTAACCACAAAACCAACTATACTGTATTCAGATTATAAATATTCTAACCACAAAACCAACTATACTGTATTCAGATTATAAATATTCTAACCACAAAACCAACTATACTGTATTCAGATTATAAATATTCTAACCACAAAACCAACTATACTGTATTCAGATTATAAATATTCTAACCACAAAACCAACTATACTGTATTCAGATTATAAATATTCTAACCACAAAACCAACTATACTGTATTCAGATTATAAATATTCTAACCACAAAACCAACTATACTGTATTCAGATTATAAATATTCTAACCACAAACCACAAAACCAACTATACTGTATTCAGATTATAAATATTCTAACCACAAAACCAACTATACTGTATTCAGATTATAAATATTCTAACCACAAAACCAACTATACTGTATTCAGATTATAAATATTCTAACCACAAAACCAACTATATTGTATTCAGATTATAAATATTCTAACCACAAAACCAACTATACTGTATTCAGATTATAAATATTCTAACCACAAAACCAACTATACTGTATTCAGATTATAAATATTCTAACCACAAAACCAACTATACTGTATTCAGATTATAAATATTCTAACCACAAAACCAACTATACTGTATTCAGATTATAAATATTCTAACCACAAAACCAACTATACTGTATTCAGATTATAAATATTCTAACCACAAAACCAACTATACTGTATTCAGATTATAAATATTCTAACCACAAAACCAACTATACTGTATTCAGATTATAAATATTCTAACCACAAAACCAACTATACTGTATTCAGATTATAAATATTCTAACCACAAAACCAACTATATTGTATTCAGATTATAAATATTCTAACCACAAAACCAACTATACTGTATTCAGATTATAAATATTCTAACCACAAAACCAACTATACTGTATTCAGATTATAAATATTCTAACCACAAAACCAACTATACTGTATTCAGATTATAAATATTCTAACCACAAAACCAACTATACTGTATTCAGATTATAAATATTCTAACCACAAAACCAACTATACTGTATTCAGATTATAAATATTCTAACCACAAAACCAACTATACTGTATTCAGATTATAAATATTCTAACCACAAAACCAACTATATTGTATTCAGATTATAAATATTCTAACCACAAAACCAACTATACTGTATTCAGATTATAAATATTCTAACCACAAAACCAACTATACTGTATTCAGATTATAAATATTCTAACCACAAAACCAACTATGCTGTATTCAGATTATAAATATTCTATTCAGATTATAAATATTCTAACCACAAAACCAACTATACTGTATTCAGATTATAAATATTCTAACCACAAAACCAACTATACTGTATTCAGATTATAAATATTCTAACCACAAAACCAACTATACTGTATTCAGATTATAAATATTCTAACCACAAAACCAACTATACTGTATTCAGATTATAAATATTCTAACCACAAAACCAACTATACTGTATTCAGATTATAAATATTCTAACCACAAAACCAACTATATTGTATTCAGATTATAAATATTCTAACCACAAAACCAACTATACTGTATTCAGATTATAAATATTCTAACCACAAAACCAACTATACTGTATTCAGATTATAAATATTCTAACCACAAAACCAACTATACTGTATTCAGATTATAAATATTCTAACCACAAAACCAACTATACTGTATTCAGATTATAAATATTCTAACCACAAAACCAACTATACTGTATTCAGATTATAAATATTCTAACCACAAAACCAACTATACTGTATTCAGATTATAAATATTCTAACCACAAAACCAACTATACTGTATTCAGATTATAAATATTCTAACCACAAAACCAACTATACTGTATTCAGATTATAAATATTCTAACCACAAAACCAACTATGCTGTATTCAGATTATACATATTCTAACCACAAAACCATCTATACTGTATTCAGATTATAAATATTCTAACCACAAAACCAACTATACTGTATTCAGATTATAAATATTCTAACCACAAAACCAACTATACTGTATTCAGATTATAAATATTCTAACCACAAAACCAACTATACTGTATTCAGATTATAAATATTCTAACCACAAAACCAACTATATTGTATTCAGATTATAAATATTCTAACCACAAAACCAACTATACTGTATTCAGATTATAAATATTCTAACCACAAAACCAACTATACTGTATTCAGATTATAAATATTCTAACCACAAAACCAACTATACTGTATTCAGATTATAAATATTCTAACCACAAAACCAACTATACTGTATTCAGATTATAAATATTCTAACCACAAAACCAACTATATTGTATTCAGATTATAAATATTCTAACCACAAAACCAACTATACTGTATTCAGATTATAAATATTCTAACCACAAAACCAACTATACTGTATTCAGATTATAAATATTCTAACCACAAAACCAACTATACTGTATTCAGATTATAAATATTCTAACCACAAAACCAACTATATTGTATTCAGATTATAAATATTCTAACCACAAAACCAACTATACTGTATTCAGATTATAAATATTCTAACCACAAAACCAACTATACTGTATTCAGATTATAAATATTCTAACCACAAAACCAACTATACTGTATTCAGATTATAAATATTCTAACCACAAAACCAACTATACTGTATTCAGATTATAAATATTCTAACCACAAAACCAACTATACTGTATTCAGATTATAAATATTCTAACCACAAAACCAACTATACTGTATTCAGATTATAAATATTCTAACCACAAAACCAACTATACTGTATTCAGATTATAAATATTCTAACCACAAAACCAACTATATTGTATTCAGATTATAAATATTCTAACCACAAAACCAACTATACTGTATTCAGATTATAAATATTCTAACCACAAAACCAACTATACTGTATTCAGATTATAAATATTCTAACCACAAAACCAACTATACTGTATTCAGATTATAAATATTCTAACCACAAAACCAACTATACTGTATTCAGATTATAAATATTCTAACCACAAAACCAACTATACTGTATTCAGATTATAAATATTCTAACCACAAAACCAACTATACTGTATTCAGATTATAAATATTCTAACCACAAAACTAACTATAGTGTATTCAGATTATAAATATTCTAACCACAAAACCAACTATTCTGTATTCAGATTATAAATATTCTAACCACAAAACCAACTATATTGCATTCAGATTATAAATATTCTAACCACAAAACCAACTATACTGCATTCAGATTATAAATATTCTAACCACAAAACCAACTATATTGTATTCAGATTATAAATATTCTAACCACAAAACCAACTATACTGTATTCAGATTATAAATATTCTAACCACAAAACCAACTATACTGTATTCAGATTATAAATATTCTAACCACAAAACCAACTATACTGTATTCAGATTATAAATATTCTAACCACAAAACTAACCATAGTGTATTCAGATTTTAAATATTCTAACCACAAAACCAACTATACTGTATTCAGATTATAAATATTCTAACCACAAAACCAACTATACTGTATTCAGATTATAAATATTCTAACCACAAAACCAACTATGTTGTATTCAGATTATAAATATTCTAACCACAAAACCAACTATACTGTATTCAGATTATAAATATTCTAACCACAAAACCAACTATACTGTATTCAGATTATAAATATTCTAACCACAAAACCAACTATACTGTATTCAGATTATAAATATTCTAACCACAAAACCAACTATACTGTATTCAGATTATAAATATTCTAACCACAAAACCAACTATACTGTATTCAGATTATAAATATTCTAACCACAAAACCAACTATACTGTATTCAGATTATAAATATTCTAACCACAAAACCAACTATATTGTATTCAGATTATAAATATTCTAACCACAAAACCAACTATACTGTATTCAGATTATAAATATTCTAACCACAAAACCAACTATACTGTATTCAGATTATAAATATTCTAACCACAAAACCAACTATACTGTATTCAGATTATAAATATTCTAACCACAAAACCAACTATACTGTATTCAGATTATAAATATTCTAACCACAAAACCAACTATACTGTATTCAGATTATAAATATTCTAACCACAAAACCAACTATATTGCATTCAGATTATAAATATTCTTACCACAAAACCAACTATACTGTATTCAGATTATAAATATTCTAACCACAAAACTAACTATACTGTATTCAGATTATAAATATTCTAACCACAAAACCAACTATACTGTATTCAGATTATAAATATTCTAACCACAAAACCAACTATACTGTATTCAGATTATAAATATTCTAACCACAAAACCAACTATACTGTATTCAGATTATAAATATTCTAACCACAAAACCAACTATATTGTATTCAGATTATAAATATTCTAACCACAAAACCAACTATACTGTATTCAGATTATAAATATTCTAACCACAAAACCAACTATACTGTATTCAGATTATAAATATTCTAACCACAAAACCAACTATACTGTATTCAGATTATAAATATTCTAACCACAAAACCAACTATACTGTATTCAGATTATAAATATTCTAACCACAAAACCAACTATACTGTATTCAGATTATAAATATTCTAACCACAAAACCAACTATACTGTATTCAGATTATAAATATTCTAACCACAAAACCAACTATACTGTATTCAGATTATAAATATTCTAACCACAAAACCAACTATACTGTATTCAGATTATAAATATTCTAACCACAAAACCAACTATACTGTATTCAGATTTTAAATATTCTAACCACAAAACCAACTATACTGTAATCAGATTATAAATATTCTAACCACAAAACCAACTATATTGTATTCAGATTATAAATATTCTAACCACAAAACCAACTATATTGTATTCAGATTATAAATATTCTAACCACAAAACCAACTATACTGTATTCAGATTATAAATATTCTAACCACAAAACCAACTATACTGTATTCAGATTATAAATATTCTAACCACAAAACCAACTATACTGTATTCAGATTATAAATATTCTAACCACAAAACCAACTATACTGTATTCAGATTATAAATATTCTAACCACAAAACCAACTATACTGTATTCAGATTATAAATATTCTAACCACAAAACTAACTATACTGTATTCAGATTATAAATATTCTAACCACAAAACCAACTATATTGAATTCAGATTATAAATATTCTAACCACAAAACCAACTATACTGTATTCAGATTATAAATATTTTAACCACAAAACCAACACAAAACCAACTATACTGTATTCAGATTATAAATATTCTAACCACAAAACCAACTATACTGTATTCAGATTATAAATATTCTAACCACAAAACCAACTATACTGTATTCAGATTATAAATATTCTAACCACAAAACCAACTATATACTGTATTCAGATTATAAATATTCTAACCACAAAACAAACTATACTGTATTCAGAATATAAATATTCTAACCACAAAACTAACTATACTGTATTCAGATTATACATATTCTAACCACAAAACCAAAACTATACTGTATTCAGATTATAAATATTCTAACCACAAAACCAACTATATTGTATTCAGATTATAAATATTCTAACCACAAAACCAACTATACTGTATTCAGATTATAAATATTCTAACCACAAAACCAACTATACTGTATTCAGATTATAAATATTCTAACCACAAAACCAACTATACTGTATTCAGATTATAAATATTCTAACCACAAAACCAACTATACTGTATTCAGATTATAAATATTCTAACCACAAAACCAACTATACTGTATTCAGATTATAAATATTCTAACCACAAAACCAACTATACTGTATTCAGATTATAAATATTCTAACCACAAAACCAACTATACTGTATTCAGATTATAAATATTCTAACCACAAAACCAACTATACTGTATTCAGATTATAAATATTCTAACCACAAAACCAACTATACTGTATTCAGATTATAAATATTCTAACCACAAAACCAACTATACTGTATTCAGATTATAAATATTCTAACCACAAAACCAACTATATTGTATTCAGATTATAAATATTCTAACCACAAAACCAACTATACTGTATTCAGATTATAAATATTCTAACCACAAAACCAACTATACTGTATTCAGATTATAAATATTCTAACCACAAAACCAACTATATTGTATTCAGATTATAAATATTCTAACCACAAAACCAACTATACTGTATTCAGATTATAAATATTCTAACCACAAAACCAACTATACTGTATTCAGATTATAAATATTCTAACCACAAAACCAACTATATTGTATTCAGATTATAAATATTCTAACCACAAAACCAACTATACTGTATTCAGATTATAAATATTCTAACCACAAAACAAACTATATTGTATTCAGATTATAAATATTCTAACCACAAAACCAACTATACTGTATTCAGATTATAAATATTCTAACCACAAAACCAACTATATTGTATTCAGATTATAAATATTCTAACCACAAAACCAACTATACTGTATTCAGATTATAAATATTCTAACCACAAAACCAACTATACTGTATTCAGATTATAAATATTCTAACCACAAAACCAACTATACTTTATTCAGATTATAAATATTCTAACCACAAAACCAACTATACTGCATTCAGATTATAAATATTCTAACCACAAAACTAACTATACTGTATTCAGATTATAAATATTCTAACCATAAAAACCAACTATACTGTATTCAGATTATAAATATTCTAACCACAAAACCAACTATATTGTATTCAGATTATAAATATTCTAACCACAAAACCAACTATACTGTATTCAGATTATAAATATTCTAACCACAAAACCAACTATACTGTATTCAGATTATAAATATTCTAACCACAAAACCAACTATACTGTATTCAGATTATAAATATTCTAACCACAAAACCAACTATACTGTATTCAGATTATAAATATTCTAACCACAAAACAACTATACTGTATTCAGATTATAAATATTCTAACCACAAAACCAACTATACTGTATTCAGATTATAAATATTCTAACCACAAAACCAACTATACTGTATTCAGATTATAAATATTCTAACCACAAAACCAACTATATTGTATTCAGATTATAAATATTCTAACCACAAAACCAACTATACTGTATTCAGATTATAAATATTCTAACCACAAAACCAACTATATTGTATTCAGATTATAAATATTCTAACCACAAAACCAACTATACTGTATTCAGATTATAAATATTCTAACCACAAAACCAACTATATTGTATTCAGATTATAAATATTCTAACCACAAAACCAACTATACTGTATTCAGATTATAAATATTCTAACCACAAAACCAACTATACTGTATTCAGATTATAAATATTCTAACCACAAAACCAACTATACTGTATTCAGATTATAAATATTCTAACCACAAAACCAACTATACTGCATTCAGATTATAAATATTCTAACCACAAAACCAACTATACTGTATTCAGATTATAAATATTCTAACCACAAAACCAACTATACTGTATTCAGATTATAAATATTCTAACCACAAAACCAACTATACTGCATTCAGATTATAAATATTCTAACCACAAAACCAACTATACTGTATTCAGATTATAAATATTCTAACCACAAAACCAACTATACTGTATTCAGATTATAAATATTCTAACCACAAAACCAACTATACTGTATTCAGATTATAAATATTCTAACCACAAAACCAACTATATTGTATTCAGATTATAAATATTCTAACCACAAAACCAACTATACTGTATTCAGATTATAAATATTCTAACCACAAAACCAACTATATTGTATTCAGATTATAAATATTCTAACCACAAAACCAACTATACTGTATTCAGATTATAAATATTCTAACCACAAAACCAACTATACTGTATTCAGATTATAAATATTCTAACCACAAAACCAACTATACTGTATTCAGATTATAAATATTCTAACCACAAAACCAACTATATTGTGTATTTAGATTATAAATATTCTAACCACAAAACCAACTATATTGTATTCAGATTATAAATATTCTAACCACAAAACCAACTATATTGTATTCAGATTATAAATATTCTAACCACAAAACCAACTATACTGTATTCAGATTATAAATATTCTAACCACAAAACCAACTATACTGTATTCAGATTATAAATATTCTAACCACAAAACCAACTATATTGCATTCAGATTATAAATATTCTAACCACAAAACCAACTATGCTGTATTCAGATTATAAATATTCTAACCACAAAACCAACTATACTGTATTCAGATTATAAATATTCTAACCACAAAACCAACTATATTTCCATTCAGATTATAAATATTCTAACCACAAAACCAACTATATACTGTATTCAGATTATAAATATTCTAACCACAAAACCAACTATATTGTATTCAGATTATAAATATTCTAACCACAAAACCAACTATACTGTATTCAGATTATAAATATTCTAACCACCAAAACAACTATGTTGTATTCAGATTATAAATATTCTAACCACAAAACCAACTATACTGTATTCAGATTATAAATATTCTAACCACAAAACCAACTATACTGTATTCAGATTATAAATATTCTAACCACAAAACTAACTATAGTGTATTCAGATTATAAATATTCTAACCACAAAACCAACTATACTGTATTCAGATTATAAATATTCTAACCACAAAACCAACTATACTGTATTCAGATTATAAATATTCTAACCACAAAACAAACTATATTGTATTCAGATTATAAATATTCTAACCACAAAACCAACTATATTGTATTCAGATTATAAATATTCTAACCACAAAACCAACTATACTGTATTCAGATTATAAATATTCTAACCACAAAACCAACTATACTGTATTCAGATTATAAATATTCTAACCACAAAACCAACTATACTGTATTCAGATTATAAATATTCTAACCACAAAACCAACTATACTGTATTCAGATTATAAATATTCTAACCACCAAAACCAACTGCTATATGTATTCAGATTATAAATATTCTAACCACAAAACCAACTATTCTGCATTCAGATTATAAATATTCTAACCACAAAACCAACTATGCTGTATTCAGATTATAAATATTCTAACCACAAAACCAACTATACTGTATTCAGTTATAAATATTCTAACCACAAAACAAACTGTATTGTATTCATAATATAAATATTCTAACCACAAAACCAACTATTCTTTATTCAGATTATAAATATTCTAACCACAAAACCAACTATACTGTATTCAGATTATAAATATTCTAACCACAAAACCAACTATATTGCATTCAGATTATAAATATTCTAACCACAAAACCAACTATACTGTATTCAGATTATAAATATTCTAACCACAAAACCAACTATACTGTATTCAGATTATAAATATTCTAACCACAAAACCAACTATACTGTATTCAGATTATAAATATTCTAACCACAAAACCAACTATATTGTATTCAGATTATAAATATTCTAACCACAAAACCAACTATATGTGTATTCAGATTATAAATATTCTAACCACAAAACCAACTATACTTTATTGATTATAAATATTCTAACCACAAAACCAACTATACTGATTCAGTTTATAAATATTCTAACCACAAAACCAACTATATTGTATTCAGATTATAAATATTCTAACCACAAAACCAACTATACTGAATTCAGATTATAAATATTCTAACCACAAAACCAACTATACTGTATTCAGATTATAAATATTCTAACCACAAAACCAACTATATTGTATCTCAGATTATAAATATTCTAACCACAAAACCAACTATATGTTGTATTCAGATTATAAATATTCTAACCACAAAAACCAACTATACTGTATTCAGATTATAAATATTCTAACCACAAAACCAACTATACTGTATTCAGATTATAAATATTCTAACCACAAAACCAACTATGTTGTATTCAGATTATAAATATTCTAACCACAAAACCAACTATACTGCATTCAGATTATAAATATTCTAACCACAAAAAAACCAACTATACTGTATTCAGATTATAAATATTCTAACCACAAAACCAACTATACTGCATTCAGATTATAAATATTCTAACCACAAAACCAACTATACCAGGATTATAAAACTAACCACTATAACTATGTATTCAGATTATAAATATTCTAACCACAAAACCAACTATACTGTATTCAGATTATAAATATTCTAACCACAAAACCAACTATATTCTAACCACAAACAAACTATATGTATTCAGATTATAAATATTCTAACCACAAAACCAACTATATTGTATTCAGATTATAAATATTCTAACCACAAAACCAACTATATTTAATTCAGATTATAAATATTCTAACCACAAAACTAACTATACTGTATTCAGATTATACATATTCTAACCACAAAACAAACTATATTGTATTCATAATATAAATATTCTAACCACAAAACCAACTATTCTGTATTCAGATTATAAATATTCTAACCACAAAACCAACTATACTGTATTCAGATTATAAATATTCTAACCACAAAAGTAACTATAGTGTATTCAGATTTTAAATATTCTAACCACAAAACCAACTATACTGTATTCAGATTATAAATATTCTAACCACAAAACCAACTATATATTGTATTCAGATTATAAATATTCTAACCACAAAACCAACTATACTGTATTCAGATTATAAATATTCTAACCACAAAACCAACTATATTGTATTCAGATTATAAATATTCTAACCACAAAACCAACTATATTGTATTCAGATTATAAATATTCTAACCACAAAACCAACTATACTGCATTCAGATTATAAATATTCTAACCACAAAACTAACTATAGTGTATTCAGATTTTAAATATTCTAACCACAAAACCAACTATACTGTATTCAGATTATAAATATTCTAACCACAAAACAAACTATATTGTATTCAGATTATAAATATTCTAACCACAAAACCAGCTATACTGTATTCAGATTATAAATATTCTAACCACAAAACCAACTATATTTATTCAGAATATAAATATTCTAACCACAAAACCAACTGTACTGTATTCTTCAATAGATTATAAATATTTCTAACCACAAAACCAACTATGCTGTATATTCAGATTATAAATATTCTAACCACAAAACCAACTATGCTGTATTCAGATTATAAATATTCTAACCACAAAACCAACTATTACTGTATTCAGTTATAAATATTCTAACCACAAAACCAACTATACTGTATTCAGATTATAAATATTCTAACCACAAAACCAACTATACTGCATTCAGATTATAAATATTCTAACCACAAAACAAACTATGCTGCATTCAGGATTATAAATATTCTAACCACAAAAGTAACTATAGTGTATTCAGATTATAAATATTCTAACCACAAAACCAACTATATTGTATTCAGATTATAAATATTCTAACCACAAAACCAACTATATTGCATTCAGATTATAAATATTCTAACCACAAAACCAACTATTCTGTATTCAGATTATAAATATTCTAACCACAAAACCAACTATACTGTATTCAGATTATAAATATTCTAACCACAAAACAAACTATATTGTATTCAGATTATAAATATTCTAACCACAAAACCAACTATACTGTATTCAGATTATAAATATTCTAACCACAAAACCAACTATACTGCATTCAGATTATAAATATTCTAACCACAAAACCAACTATACTGCATTCAGATTATAAATATTCTAACCACAAAACTAACCATAGTGTATTCAGATTTTAAATATTCTAACCACAAAACCAACTATACTGTATTCAGATTATAAATATTCTAACCACAAAACCAACTATATACTGTATTCAGATATATAAAATATTCTAACCACAAAACCAACTATTCTGTATTCGGATTATAAATATTCTAACCACAAAACCAACTATACTGTATTCAGATTATAAAATATTCTAACCACAAAACCAACTATATTGTATTCAGATTATAAATATTCTAACCACAAAACAAACTATATTGTATTCAGATTATAAATATTCTAACCACAAAACCAACTATTCTGTATTCAGATTATAAATATTCTAACCACAAAACCAACTATACTGTATTCAGATTATAAATATTCTAACCACAAAACCAACTATATTGTATTCAGATAATAAATATTCTAACCACAAAACCAACTATTCTGTATTCAGATTATAAATATTCTAACCACAAAACCAACTACTATGTGTTCAGATTATAAATATTCTAACCACAAAACCAACTATGCTGTATTCAGATTATAAATATTCTAACCACAAAACCAACTATATTGAATTCAGATAAATATAAAATATTCTAACCACCAAAACCAAGCTATACTGCATATTCAGTTATAAATATTCTAACCACAAAACCAACTATACTGTATTCAGATTATAAATATTCTAACCACAAAACCAACTATTCTGTATTCAGATTATAAATATTCTACCCACAAAACTAACTATAGTGTATTCAGATTATACATATTCTAACCACAAAACCAACTACACTGTATTCAGATTATAAATATTCTAACCACAAAACCAACTATACTGTATTCAGATTATAAAATATTCTAACCACAAAACCAACTATACTTGTATTCAGATTATAAATATTCTAACCACAAACCAACTATACTGTATTCAGATTATAAAATATTCTAACCACAAAACCAACTATATTCTGACTATTCAGATTATAAATATTCTAACCACAAAACCAACTATATTGTATTCAGTTTATAAATATTCAAACAACAAAACCAACTATGCTGTATTCAGATTTTGAATATTCTAACCACAAAACCAACTATTCTGTATTCAGATTCTAAATATTCTACCCACAAAACCAACTATATTGCATTAAGATTATAAATATTCTAACCACAAAACCAACTATACTGCATTCAGATAATAAATATACTAACCACAAAACCAACTGTACTGCATTCAGATATAAATATTCTAACCACAAAACCAACTATAGTTATTATTCAGATTATAAATATTCTAACCACAAAACCAACTATACTGTATTCAGATTATAAATATTCTAGCCACAAAACCAAATATGTTGTTGTCAGATTATAAATATTCAACCACAAAACAAACTGTATTCCATTCAGATTATAAATATTCTAACCACAAAACCAACTATGCTGTGTTCAGATTATAAATATTCTAACCACAAAACCAACTATATGCTGTATTCAGATTATAAATATTCTAACCACAAAACCAACTATACTGTATTCAGATTATAAATATTCTAACCACAAAACCAACTATACTGTATTCAGATTATAAATATTCTAACCACAAAACCAACTATATTGTATTCAGATTATAAATATTCTAACCACTAAACCAACTATATTTTGATTCAGATTATAAATATTCTAACCACAAAACAGCTATTCTTGTATTGATTATAAATATTCTAACCACAAAACAAACTATATTGTGTTCAGATTATAAATATTCTAACCACAAAACCAACTATTCTGTATTCAGATTATAAATATTCTAACCACAAACTCTATACTTACATTCAAGATATTAAATATTCTAAACCACAAAACCAACTATACTGTATTCAGATTATAAATATTTTAACCACAAAACAAACTATATTTGTATTCAGATTATAAATATTCTAACCACAAAACATTCTGATACTTAATTTTATATAAATATTCTACAACCAAAAACCACGTTCAACTATATTGTATATTCAGATTATAAATATTCTAACCACAAAACCAACTATTCTGTATTCAGATTATAAATATTCTAACCACAAAACCAACTATAGTGTATTCAGATTATAAATATTCTAACCACAAAACCAACTATATTGATTATAAATATTCTAACCACAAAACCAACAGATTATAAATATTCTAACCACAAAACCAATTATACTGCATTCAGATTATAAAATATTCTAACCACAAAACCAACTATGCTGTATTCAGATTATAAATATTCTAACCACAAAACTAACTATATGTGCATTCAGATTTTAAATATTCAAAAGTCTACCAAACCATACTTACTGAATTCAGATTATAAATATTCAACCACAAAACCAACTATACTGTATTCAGATTATAAATATTCTAACCACAAAACCAACTATATTGTATTCAGATTATAAATATTCTAACCACAAAACCAACTATATGTTGTATTCAGATTATAAATATTCTAACCACAAAACAAACTATACTGTATTCATATTATAAATATTCTAACCACAAAACCAACTATACTGTATTCAGATTATAAATATTCTAACCACAAAACCAACTATCTTATTGTTCAGATTATAAATATTCTAACCACAAAACCAACTATAGATTATATAAAATATTCTACCCACAAATAAATTGCACTTGTTCAGATTATAAATATTCTAACCACAAAACCAACTATACTGTATTCAGATTATAAATATTCTAACCACAAAACAAACTGCCAACTCAGATTATAAATATTCTAACCACAAAACCAACTATATCTGTATTCAGATTATAATATTCTACCCACAAAACCAACTATACTGCATTCAGATTATAAATATTCTTACCACAAAACCAACTATATACATTCAGATTATAAATATTCTAACCACAAAACCAACTATACTGTATTCATATTAGCGAAATATTCTAACCACAAAACCAACTATACTGTATTCAGATTATAAATATTCTAACCACAAAACCAACTATACTACATTCAGATTATAAATATTCTAACCACCAAAACCAACTATGCTGCATTTCAGTTTATAAATATTCTAACCACAAAACCAACTATAGTGTATTCAGATTTAAAATATTCACAACCACAAAACCAACTATACTGCATTCAGATTATAAATATTCTAACCACAAAACCAACTATACTGCGTTCAGTTATTATAAATATTCTAACCACAAAACCAACTATATTTGTATTTAGGATTATAAATATTCTAACCACTAAACCAACTATACTGTATTCAGATTATAAATATTATAACCACCAAAACTAACTATGCTGTTATTCAGATTATAAATATTCTAACCACAAAACCAACTATACTGTATTCGGATTATAAATATTCTAACCACAAAACCAACTATATTGTATTCAGATTATAAATATTCTAACCACAAAACTAACTATAGTGTATTCGGATTATAAATATTCTAACCACAAAACCAACTATACTGTATTCAGATTATAAATATTCTACCCACAAAACAACTATGCTGTAATTCAGATTATAAATATTCTTACCACAAAACCAACTATACTGGATTCAGATTATAAATATTCTAACCACAAAACCAACTATAGTGTATTCAGGTTATAAATATTCTAACCACAAAACCAACTATACTGTATTCAGATTATAAATATTCTTAACCACAAAACCAACTATTTTGCATTCAGTTTATAATAATTCTAACCACAAAACCAACTATGCTGCATTCGGATTATAAATATTCTAACCACAAAACCAACTGTGCTGGTTCATGTTATAAATATTCTAACCACAAAACCTAACTATATTGCATTCAGTTATAAATATTCTAACCACCCAATGAAATGCTCAGTTATATTACAACCACAAAGCCAGCTATGCTGTTTTCAGATTATAAAATATTCTAACCACAAAACCAACTGTATTTTAATCCAGAATATAAAATATTCTAACCACAAAACCAACTATATTTTGTTCAGAATATAAATATTCACCAACTACAAAACCAACTATATTGTATTCAGATTATAAATATTCTAACCACAAAACAAACTATGCTGTGTTCAGATTTTAAATATTCTACAACACAAAACCAACTATGTTTCATTCAGGATTATAAATATTCTGAACCACAAAACCAACTATACACTGCATTCGGATTATAAATATTCTAAACACAAAACCAACTATACTTATTATTCAGATTATAAATATTCTAAGCACAAAAGCAAGCTATGTGATTCAGATAATAAATATTCTAACCACAAAACCAACTATACTTTATTCAGGAGTTATAAATATTCTAACCACAAAACCAACTATTGCTAAATTCAGTTATAAATATTCACAACCGCAAAAGTAATTATAGTGTGTTCAGGTTTTTGAATATTCTAACCACAAAACCAACTGTATTCCCATTCAGATTATAAAATATTCTTACCACAAAACTAACTATGGTGTTATTCAGTTATAAATATTCACAACCACAAAAGCTAACCATATTATTATTCAGATTTTTAAAATATTCTAACCACAAAACCAACTATATTGAATTCATAATATAAATATTCTAACCACAAAACCAACTATGCTGTAATCAGATTATAAATATTCTGCCACCAAATATTACTGCGTTTTCGGAATATAAATATTCTGCTACCAAAACCATTTTATTGTGTTCAGATTATAAAATATTCTAACCACTAAACCAACTATATTTAATTCAGATTATAAATATTCTAACCACAAAACTAACTATAGTGTATTCCAGATTATAAATATTCTAACCACAAAACCAACTATTTGTGCATTCATAATATAAATATTCTAACCACAAAACCAACTATTCTGTATTCAGATTATAAATATTCTACCCACAAAACCCTTACTGTAATTATTATTCCAGATTATGCATGTATTCTAACCACAAAACCAACTATACTGTCATTCGATTATAAATATTCTAACCACAAAACAAACTATATTGTATGCATAATATATAAATATTCACAACCACAAAACCAACTTTTCTGTGCATTCGGATTATAAATATTCTAACCACAAAACCAACTATATTGCATTCAGATTATAATTATTCTAACCACAAAACCGACTATGCTGGTTCAGGATTATAAATATTCTAACCACAAAAGTAACTATGCTGTGTTATTAGTTTTTAAATATTCACAACCACAAAACCAGCTATTTTATTGTGTTGGATTATAAAATATTCTAACCACAAAACCAACTTAAATTGCATTCGGAATATAAATATTCTGACCACAAAAGTAACTATAGTGCATTCAGTTTTTAAAATATTCTAACCACAAAACCAACTATGTTGCGTTCAGTTATAAATATTCTAACCACAAAACCAGCTGCATTAATCATTCAGATTATAAATATTCTAACTACACAAAACCAACTATACTGCATTCGGATTATAAAATATTCTAACCACAAAACTATACTATTGTGTATGTGATTTTTAAATATTCTAACCACAAAGCTAACTATGCTGTATTCAGATTATAAATATTCTAACCACAAAACCAACTATGTTGTTGTTATTATATAAATATTCTACAACACAAAACCAACTATGCTTTTGTTTTGATATATAAAATATTCTAACCACAAAACAAACTATATTTAATTCAGTTATAAAATATTCTAACCACAAAACTAACTATATTGTACGTTCGGATTATAAATATTCTAACCACAAAACAGACTATACTGTTGTGATATTATAAATATTCACAACCACAAAACCAACTATGCTGTGCTCCAGATTATAATATTTATTTTATAACAAAACTAGCTATGCTGTATTCAGGTTATAAATATTCTAACCACAAAACCAACTATATTGTATTCGGATTATGAATATTCTAACCACCAAAACCAGCTATTCTGTGTATTTAGTTATAAAATATTCTTACCACAAAACCAACTATGCTAAATTCAGATTATAAATATTCTAACCACAAAACCAGCTATGCTGTATTCGGATTATAAATATTCACAACCACAAAAGTAACTATAGTTTATTATGTTTTTGAATATTCTAACCACAAAACCAACTATTATTGTATTCAGATTATAAATATTCTAACCACAAAACCAAATATATACTGCGTTAAAATTATAAATATTCTAACCACAAAACCAACTATGCTGTTTTCAGGATTATAAAATATTCTAAACACAAAACAAACTATATTGCGTTCATATTATAAAATATTCTAACCACAAAACCAACTATTCTTTGTTCAGTTATAAATATTCTACCCACAAATAACTATGCTGCATTCAGATTATAAATATTCTATACAAAACCAACTATATTGCATTCAGATTTTGAATATTCTAACCACAAAACCAACTATATTCCATTCAGATTATAAATATTCTAACCACAAAACCAACTATGCTGCGTTCGGATTATAAATATATTCAACCACAAGCTAACCATAGTGTATTCAGATTTTAAATATTCTAACCACAAAACCAACTATACTGTATTCAGATTATAAATATTCTAACCACAAAACCAACTATACTGTATCCAGATTATAAATATTCTAACCACAAAACCAACTATACTGTATTCAGATTATAAATATTCTAACCACAAAACCAACTATACTGTATTCAGATTATAAATATTCTAACCACAAAACTAACTGTACTGTATTCAGATTATACATATTCTAACCACAAAACAAACTATATTGTATTCATAATATGAATATTCTAACCACAAAACCAACTATTCTGTATTCAGATTATAAATATTCTACCCACAAAACCAACTATACTGTATTCAGATTATAAATATTCTAACCACAAAACCAACTATACTGTATTCAGATTATAAATATTCTAACCACAAAACCAACTATACTGTATTCAGATTATAAATATTCTAACCACAAAACCAACTATACTGTATTCAGATTATAAATATTCTAACCACAAAAAACCAACTATATTTGTATTCAGATTATAAATATTCTAACCACAAAACCAACTATACTGTATTCAGATTATAAATATTCTAACCACAAAACCAACTATACTGTATTCAGATTATAAATATTCTAACCACAAAACCAACTATATTGTATTCAGATTATAAATATTCTAACCACAAAACCAACTATATTGTATTCAGATTATAAATATTCTAACCACAAAACCAACTATACTGTATTCAGATTATAAATATTCTAACCACAAAACCAACTATACTGTATTGTATTCAGATTATAAATATTCAGATTATAAATATTCTAACCACAAAACCAACTATACTGTATTCAGATTATAAATATTCTAACCACAAAACCAACTATACTGTATTCAGATTATAAATATTCTAACCACAAAACCAACTATACTGTTTCAGATTATAAATATTCTAACCACAAAACCAACTATAATTCAGATTATAAATATTCTAACCACAAAACCAACTATATTCTAAATATTCTAACCACAAAACCAACTATATTATTCAGATTATAAATATTCTAACCACAAAACCAACTATACTGTATTCAGATTATAAATATTCTAACCACAAAACCAACTATACTGTATTCAGATTATAAATATTCTAACCACAAAACCAACTATACTGTATTCAGATTATAAATATTCTAACCACAAAACCAACTATACTGTATTCAGATTATAAATATTCTAACCACAAAACCAACTATACTGTATTCAGATTATAAATATTCTAACCACAAAACCAACTATACTGTATTCAGATTATAAATATTCTAACCACAAAACCAACTATACTGTATTGTATTCAGATTATAAATATTCTAACCACAAAAAAACCAACAGATTATAAATATCTAACCACAAAACCAACTATACTGTATTCAGATTATAAATATTCTAACCACAAAACCAACTATACTGTATTCAGATTATAAATATTCTAACCACAAAACCAACTATGTATTGTATTCAGATTATAAATATTCTAACCACAAAACCAACTATATTGTATTCAGATTATAAATATTCTAACCACAAAACCAACTATACTGTGTATTCAGATTATAAATATTCTAACCACAAAACCAACTATACTGTATTCAGATTATAAATATTCTAACCACAAAACCAACTATACTGTATTCAGATTATAAATATTCTAACCACAAAACCAACTATACTGTATTCAGATTATAAATATTCTAACCACAAAACCAACTATACTTATAAATATTCAGATTATAAATATTCTAACCACCACAAAACCAACTATACTGTATTCAGATTATAAATATTCTAACCACAAAACCAACTATACTGTATTCAGATTATAAATATTCTAACCACAAAACCAACTATACTGTATTCAGATTATAAATATTCTAACCACAAAACCAACTATACTGTATTCAGATTATAAATATTCTAACCACAAAACCAACTATACTGTATTCAGATTATAAATATTCTAACCACAAAACCAACTATACTGTATTCAGATTATAAATATTCTAACCACAAAACCAACTATACTGTATTCAGATTATAAATATTCTAACCACAAAACCAACTATACTGTATTCAGATTATAAATATTCTAACCACAAAACCAACTATACTGTATTCAGATTATAAATATTCTAACCACAAAACCAACTATACTGTATTCAGATTATAAATATTCTAACCACAAAACCAAACTATACAGATTATGTATTCAGATTATAAATATTCTAACCACAAAACCAACTATACTGTATTCAGATTATAAATATTCTAACCACAAAACCAACTATACTGTATTCAGATTATAAATATTCTAACCACAAAACCAACTATACTGTATTCAGATTATAAATATTCTAACCACAAAACCAACTATACTGTATTCAGATTATAAATATTCTAACCACAAAACCAACTATACTGTATTCAGATTATAAATATTCTAACCACAAAACCAACTATACTGTATTCAGATTATAAATATTCTAACCACAAAACCAACTATGCTGTATTCAGATTATAAATATTCTAACCACAAAACCAACTATACTGTATTCAGATT